>NC_048228.1:39341325-39573137 GCF_002007445.2 Ailuropoda melanoleuca | reverse complement strand
GAAGGGGGAATGAAACATGAGAGACTGTGGACTATGAGAAACAAACTGAGGACTTCAGAGGGGAGGGGGGTTGGGGATTGGGATAGACTGGTGATGGGTGGTAAGGAGGGCACATGTTGCATGGTGCACTGGGTGTTATACGCAACTAATGGAGCATCGAACTTTGCATCGGAATCCGGGGATGTACTGTATCGTGACTAACATAATATAATAAAAAATAATTTAAAAAAAATTAGTAACACTGAGGTATCTAGGAAATGTCCAAATATTTGAAAATTAAACATCACACTTCTAAATAATCCATAGGTCATTCAAAACAGAATAATAACGAAAATATGATAAAATTTTTGTGATGCAGCTAAGGAAATGTTTATATTAGAAAGAAAAAAAAATTACATCCTAGTGTTCTACGTTAAGAAACTATAAAAAGAGCTGAGTAAACTTATACATAGAAGTTGGAACTACAAAGCTTCTAGAAGAAAACAGAATACCTTTGTGACTTGAAAGTAGGCAAAGATTTCTTAGGACTCAGAAAGCAATAACCATAACAGAAAATAACCAATAAATTGGACCATCAAAATTAAAATATTTTGATTATAAGAAGACACCATTAAAGAAAATGAATAAGGCTTCAATGTGGAAAAAATACTCACACAACATGTATCTGATAATTCATTGGAATCCAGAATATAAAGCACTCCTAGAACTCAATTAAAAAGAAGAGAACGCAGTAGACAAATTAGACAAATGATTTGAATAGACACTTCAAAAAGAAACATACATGAATGGCCAATAAGCATATGAAAAAGTACTTCAAATCATTAGACATCAGGGAAGTACAGATTAAAGCCAAGTAAGATACCACTACACATTCTCCAGAATAGCTAAAATTGAAAAGATGGAAGAAGTCCTGGAACAGAAAAACCAAATTAAAGAAAAAAAAAATTTCAGAACAGTTTTTCCTTCTCAGTGGGAGGGACAGGGATCAACTGGGGAGGGGCACTAGGGAACTTTGTGAGGTGTTGTCAATGTTCTACAACTTGATAACTGGATGTTTAATTATCCAAATGAATGCAGGTGTGTAAATTTTTAATACCCATCAAATGACATACTTAAGATTGTATATTTCACTATATGGAATTTTATATCAAAAAGTAAACAATACTGAACTCTAATGAAATTTATACTCAAGTATTTAGAGGCAAAGTATGGATATAAGCAATTTAAATTGAAATACATCAAACAGGGGCACCTGGGTGGCTCAGTCAATAAGCGTCTGCCTTCGGCTCAGGTCATGATCCCAGGGTCCTGGGATCGAGCCCCACATTGGGCTCCCTGTGCAGTGGGAAGCCTGCTTCTCCCTCTCCCCCTGCTTGTGTTCCCTCTCTCGCTGTGTTTCTCTCTGTCAAATAAATAAAATCTTAAAAACAAAATACATCAAACATAAGATGGATTAAAAGATGGATGAAGGATGAGCAGATGGAGCCACATGTAGTAAATACGCAGAGTGAACTGTTAATTATATCATCTGTGTGAATTAGTATATGTATGCTCGCTATATAATTCTACTTTCTATCTTAAAATTTTCATAATAAAATATTGGGAGAAATCTATAAATAAGAAATCAACGTAGTTCTATTCATATTGATTTCTAATATACCAAATCTGGTTTTCTGAAAACATATTCTCTGCTAAAAGGAACCAGGCTTCCTTGGAGAAATGGCTAATTACAGGTCTGACAGGAAAAGTACAAGGTAAGCTCAAGATTAATGAGTACATATTAGAAGTACACAGAGCCAGTTTGAAAAGACTTCCACAGGAAAATGTGGGACATTTTAACAACCAATAAGGAAAGGGCTTTTAATTCATTGAATTATAAAAGAATCCATGAGTCCATGATAACAGTAAAAAGACAACAGGGGTGGGATGGATAAACACTATTCTTTACAGAAAAATGCCTGGTAATAAATACAGAATACCAGAATTAGAAAATTTGCATCCCCAGTAAAATAAATGATTTAAACAAGGATCATCAATATATGCCTACAACATTATTATGTAAGTGGTGCTGGACAATAGGATATTCACTCGGTGTCTAAGAATACTTATCACACATGGAGAAGAGTCATTTTACAATAGAGAGATCTGGCAGACACTACCTCAACCAACTGATCAAACTTAGCACCATCAAATAATGAAACACTGCACGTTTCCTATAGTAATACAATGGGAAGCACACACACAAAAAGATTAACTTCTATTGTATGTAAGTGACAAATCGCTGAATTCGACTTCTGAAACCAATATTGCACCATATGAGAACTAGACTTTAAATAAAAATTTGAAAAAAAATAAAAATTAAAGTTAAAAAAAAAAAGCTTAACCTCAACCTACTAATGAAGAAACAGTCAGATAACTCTAGACTGTGGAGCATTTCACAACAGGAGCTGGCAAATTATTATTGTACAGGCCCAGAAAGTAAACATTTTAGGCTTTGTAAGCTGTAAGGTCTCTGTTGTAACTATTCAACTTTGTGTTGTGGCATGAATGGGTGTGGCTGTGTTCCAATACAACTTTATTTACAAAAATAGATGGTGGGTTTTGACCAACGGTCTGTAGTTTGCCCATCTCTGTTCTGTCCCATGATAACTGTCCATGAGTCCAAAAAAAAGAAAAAAAAAGTCAATATCAGGAGAGAAAAAAAAAAAGAAAGGTACATGGCAATAAAACTCAATGTTTGATCCTTGATCTGACTGGACTTTAAAGACATTTGGGGGACAAATAGGGAAATTTGAATAAGGACTAAAAATTACATTTATTTATTGTATCAATGTTAATTTCTTCAGTACAATAATGGGATTAAGATAATGTCCTTGTTTTTAAAAGACATATGCTGAAGATATGTCTGAAAATTATTTTCAAAAAGGAGTGATAAAGCAGATATAGGCAGTATGTTAAAAGCAAAATACGCCATCTGTGTTCATCAATAAAATGGGTATGTAGGAGAAAAACCACAGCAGTTCACTGAAAAGAAAACAAGTAGCTCAAAGGGCAACACACAATGGAAATTTTCTTGAAAACCGTAACTACTTTTTGAAACTTCAAGAAATATAACCACATTTTATTTTCCCAAGAATCACTTTTAAAGTTTTCAAACGTATAAGTTAAGATCAATTTTGCCAAGGATATTAAAATACCAACACCTGGTCTTGTCTCCATTTTCAAATCTTGAAAAAAGAATGATTCCCAGGCAGCCTTTAATTTTTGCTAAGGTCTAATTGATAAACATGATATTATGCTTGTATTTGCCCTGTCAAGTCTATAATGAATCTTCAGTCCAAACATTTTTATGTTAGTCTTAACACTTTTTGAGAGAAGTTCCCTACATTTTCTCAAAATATCCCAAACTAAACTCATCCTCCTTTAAGCCCTCAAATAAGCTTTTCTTCCTTTGGTGCTCTTGTCGATGATGGCAAGAAATCCACCCACTCTGATCTGGAAGGCATTCCTCTGAGGCTTTTACCTTTTTACCTTCTTATCACTTTAGTTTAGGCCTTTCTTATGTCTCATTTGGACTATAGCTTCCTATTTTTTTTTTAAAGATTTTATTTACTTGTTGGAGAGAGAGAGAGAGGGAGAGAAAGAGAGAGAGAACGAGTGAGCATTTGGGAGCACATGCGGAGGGAAAGGGAGAGAATCCCAAGCCGATTCCGTGCAGTGGAGCCCAAAACAGGGCTCGATCCCATGACCTTGAGATCATTACCTGTGCTGAAACCAGGAGCCAGACGCTCAGCCCACAGAGCCACCCAGGTGCCCCAAGCTTCCTACTTTTTAATCCACTATGTCTGTTGACAGGGGTGATCTGAGCTTATTCCCAGATTAAAATTGTTCAATGGTTTTCTACCTCCTGTAGGCTATAGGGAACTCTTCAGACTCTTCAGCATTGCATAATTGCACCAGACTACTTCTGCATGTCATTTCCTGCCACTTCCCTAGACACACTATACACATTAAGACCAAGATTTTTCAAGTCTATAAACATGAACATTCTGTTCTATACCTCCCTGTCTTTGTACACTCTTATCCGTTTATAAACACGCCTTCTCAAAACACTTAAGTTCTATCTTGGCTACTCAGTACAAATATAATTTCTCCATGACTTCAACACAGTCAAAGTAGTATAGTCACCTGTCTTCTTCTTAGTTTGCATACAGAGAAGATCATGTCTCCTCACTTATGCACCAAAGTGATCTACATGCTAATGACTCTTAAATCTGGACCGCTGTCTAGTCTTCTCTTCTAAGCTCCAAACCTATTTCCAACCATCATTTTCAATTAACATCTCCATTTGTAAGGCAGTGAAACTAAAGCAGAGAGCTTATGGAGCACACAGTGGGGCCAGGGGTCAAACCCTTAGGTATATGGTCTCCAACCAGCTCATTTCCCAGACCAGGAACCTGAGAGTCATCTTTGACACTTCCCTTTCCCTTCATCTCTCACACCAAATGTATCACCGAGTTCTAATTCTGTCATTAATAAAGATCTCAAATAAGTCTACTTTTCTTCATCTCTACTCACTCTAGGCTTCCATAAATTATTATTTTAATTTTTTATGTTATGTTAGTCACCATACAGTACATCATTAGTTTTTGATGTAGTGTTCCATGATTCATGTTCACGTAAAACACCCAGTGCTCCACGCAATGCGTGCCCTCCTTAATACCCATCACTGGGCTAACCCATCCCCCACCCCCTCCCCTCTCAAACCCTCAGTAGGCTTCCATAAATTAGTGCTTGGAAGACTGCAATTGCTTCCTAACTGGTTTTTCCATTTCGACTTTTGTTCTCTCCTGACCGTATTCAACACATAGGAACCAGAGTTATATTTTCTAAACATAAATTTGGTTATAGTTTTCCTTATTTAAAGGATATCAATGGTTTACCATTTCATCTGGGTGAAATTACCAATGTCTTATTAGCCTGGAAGGACCTTTCTTTAGCTTTATGTGGAGATACTCTCTGCATCTCTCACAGGGCCTCAGACTCCTTCCAGTGGCCACTTCATCTTATGAAGTTTGAAATTCTCTCCCCTAACACCTACTCTCATTCCTTTTTTGGTCCCATAAGAAATGTTCACTTCCCTCAAAAGGTGTTCCCTGATGAACCAGCTTAAGTCAGGTGTCCTTGTTACGTGCTGTCAGTGCACTCTATTTTCCTTCCTAGCAGTTTACACAATTTGCAACCAAATACTTGAATGTTATTCTATATTCCTCACTAGGTTAAAAACTCCATGTATCAAGTTCAATGTCTAAATGCTCAGCTTCTAGCTCAGTGCCTGCTGTAAGATAGACAAATATTTTGAAAAAATAAATTAATAATGCGAGCTAAAATACCACAGGCTGAATGCCTGCTAAGACAAAGAGAAAAAATAATCAAAACAGACATGAAATGACCAAAAGGACTAATATCAAAAGGCGGACAAAATTTAGAATATGTAAGCAAAATCACTATGGGCTAAGATGCAAAAGAACCAATTATAGTAATATGTATAATTTATGTACTTACATTCTCTCCAATTATGCCAATTTTCAAAACCCAAGATTAACTCTAAATGGAGACTTTGGTATCAAATTTATGTTTCTATCCTGAGCTTATGATCTAACACAATTTCTCTTTGTTTTCTTCTTCCCTAAGGACACAACATTTCTGTTCTGAAAATGAACAGTAATGATTAAAATTTAAACTTGAGTAGCAAAAGCAATCTTGAAAAAGAAAAGCAAAGCTGGAGGCACCACAATTCCAAGATTTCAAGTTATATTACAAAGTTGTAGTAATCAAAACAGTATGGTACTGGCACAAAAACAGACACATTGATTAATGGAACAGAATAGAAAATCCAGAAATAAACTAACAATTTTATGGTTAATTAATCTTCAACAAAGCTGGAAAGAATATCCTATGGCAAAAAGACAGTCTCTTCAACAAATGGTGTTGGGAAAACTGGACAGCAACATGCAAAAGAGAGAGACTGGGCCCCTTTCTTACACCAGACACAAAAATAAACTCAAAATGGGTTAAAGACCTAAATATGAGACATGAAACCGTAAAAATCCTAGAAGAGAATATAAGCAGTAACTTTTTGACACCGGTCTTAGCAACTTTTTTCTAGCTATGTCTCCGGAGGCAAAGGAAACAAAAGCAAAAATAAACTATTAGGACTGTATCAAAATAAAAAGCTTCTTCACAGAAAAGAAAACAATCAACAAAACTAAAAAGCAACCTGTGGAATGGGAGAAGATATTTACAAATGACATATCTGATAAAGAATCAGTATCCAAAGTATATAAAGAACTTTATACAACTCAATACCCAAACAACAAATAATCCAATTAAAAAGTGGGCAGATGATATGAACAGATATTTTTCCAAAGATATACAGGTGGCCAACAGACATATGAAGAGATGTTCATCATCACTTACCATCAGGGAAATGCAAATCAAAACTACAATGAGATTATCACCTCACACCTGTCAGACTGGCTAAAATCAACAATACAAGAAACAACAGATGTTGACAAGGATGTGGAGTAAATGGAACACTCATGCACTATTGGTGGAAATGCAAACTGGTGCAGCCACTCTGGAAAACATTACGGAGCTTCCTCAAAAAGTTAAAAATAGAATTACCTTACCATCCAGGAATCGCCCTACTGGGTATTTACCCAAAGAGTACAAGAACACTAATTCAAAGAGATACATGCACCCCTATTATAGCAGCATTATTTACAATAGTCAAGATATGGAAACAGCCCAAGTGTCCATCAACTGATGAATGGATAAAGAAGAGGTGGTACATACACATACAATGGAATATTATTCAGCTATAAAAAGAAGGAAATATTTCCATTTACAATGACACTGATGGAGCTAGAGTATTATGCTTAGTGAAATAAGAGAAAAACAAATACCGTATGATTTCAATCATATGGGGAATTTAAGAAACAAAACAAACAAGCAAAGGGGAAATAAAAAAGAGAGAGAGGCAAACCAAAAAAACAGCCTTTTTTTTTTTTTTAAAGATTTTATTTATTTGACAGAGACAGCCAGAGAGAGAGGGAACACAAGCAGGGGGAGTGGGAGAGGAAGAAGCAGGCTCCCAGCAGAGGAACCCGATGTGGGGCTCGATCCCAGAATGCCAGGATCACGCCCTGAGTGGAAGGCAGACGCTTAATGACTGAGCCACCCAGGCGCCCCAAGAAACAGACTCTAACTATAGAGGACAAACCGAGTGGAGGCAGGCAGGGGAGGGGGTGGATAATGCGCAAAATAGGTGATGGGGATTAAGGAGTGCCGTTGCTGTGATGAGCACCGGGTGCTGTATGGAAGTGCGGAATCACTATATTGTACACCTGAGACTAATAAAATATTGTATGTTAACTAATTAGAATTTAAGTAAAAACTTTAAAAAATATACAAAAAATAAAAACTTAAAATGAAAAAAACTCAAAAAACAACAACAAAATAAACCTAAGGAGTAAATAGTTTGAAAAATACAGTATCATCATTCTGTAGTATGAATGAAACAGGGGAATAAAAAAAAAAAAAACCTTGTCCCATGTCAGACCAATATTGTAATACAGAGTAAGATGATGCAGAATTTTTCTTATTGATTATTCTGTTCTAAAATCTATTCAATAGACCATAGGCAGATCAATCTTAATAAACTCTAACTTCCGGTCATGTCACTTCTTTTAGTCACAAACCTCCATTACCAATATTTTTAATACAGAATTAATTCACATAGCTACTTAAGAAAAATACTAAGATTGCAACTGAGAGGTAAAAGTACGTTACACTGAAAGATACTTCATGGAAGAGAAAATGTAAACCACACAGAAATATATGGAATTCCATTAGTAATAAATCAAGTATGTGATTTAGAACTGGGTCTTATTTTTCTGTCCTCCTTGCTCACAAAGATAACACCCTAATGCTGGTAAGGATATGTGCAATTGGCACCCTGATATTTTCCAGTGGTTGTGTAAATTTTTATAACTCTTAAGTAAAAATTTAACTTAGCAATAGGTTTTAAGGGCCATAAACATATAACTTTTGAACTAATGAATCCACTTTTAGCACTCTATCCTGTGGATATAATCCTAAGAAATAAAGCTCATGCTGAAAGGTATTTGACCAAACAGTACTTATACTATTGAATAATATTATTATAGAACTGAAGACATCTGGAATATAAAATATGATAACAATCATCTCTGTAGTTATGAAGACTTACCAACACAGAAAATGCTTATAACAATACATTAAGGGACAGTAAAAGAAAATTGCTTTTAAAATATGAATGTAACTGTCTCAACTACATCCACATACACGTAGGAAAAGATTGCTTTAAGAATCTTTTCTAGCATTTATACAGCTATTTAATGCCTATAAATTCTGGGTACAAAAGTCGCCAATAAACAAGTAGATTTTATATCTGCACATGACAGCGTGGGGCAATGAATAAACATCTGTTATCACAATGAGCAAAAAGTCCAAACTCTCCAGGCCTCATGATATGAAACTTGCATGTAATTTTCCATAGCAACAGCCACATTGTAGGTAAGGTGTTAGATTCCTAGGATACTCCACTAAAGCCTATTTAGCTTATTATATTGAGAGTTTGATAGGCTGGCCTGATAGAGTGCTGTATTTCATATGCTTAGTTGACATATCAGATGGTTTCAGGATGGCTGACGAGCGTAAGTTGCGTGCAACTGGATTTCTTTACATACAAAACATGTCTAATATTGGTATCAGAATAATAGCTGTCAACATGGAGAAAAATACAGTCACTATAAAACCAGTTCAGAGCTTTCACACTTAAGAAAGACTGAGTTATTGGTTAAGAAGTAAAATAAGGGGGCGCCTGGGTGGCACAGCGGTTAAGCGCCTGCCTTCGGCTCAGGGCGTGATCTCGGCGTTATGGGATCGAGCCCCACATCAGGCTCTTCTGCTATGAGCCTGCTTCTTCCTCTCCCACTCGCCCTGCTTGTGTTCCCTCTCTTGCTGGCTGTCTCTATCTCTGTCGAATAAATAAATAAAATCTTTAAAAAAAAAAAAAAAAAGAAGTAAAATAAGAAGGGGGCGCCTGGGTGGCACAGCGGTTAAGCGTCTGCCTTCGGCTCAGGGCGTGATCCTGGCGTTATGGGATCGAGCCCCACATCAGGCTCTTCCGCTGGGAGCCTGCTTCTTCCTCTCCCACTCCCCCTGCTTGTTGTTCCCTCTCTCGCTGGCTGTCTCTATCTCTGTCGAATAAATAAATAAAATCTAAAAAAAAAAAAAGCAAAATAAGAAGAAAAAAAGATAACTTTCACAAAGCCCTACATGCTTACTCCATGACCTAGGCTATATACCAATTACTTACATATATTATCATTCATTCTCACAACTACTCTGCAAAGGAGGTAGTATAATACAATGTAGCATATAGGACTACAGCGATGTGAGGCAATATGAGGGTAAAGAGTTTGAGCTTCAGGATCAAATATCATCTGGCACTTACCTACACATCCTTGGGAAAGTGAACTAGCCTAAGCCTCCATTTTCTCACCTATAAAGAAGGAAGGAAAATGCAGTAGATTGACTGCTGTTTACCAAATATTGTTAAAGTCCCCTCCAGACGCATCCTAGAGTTGTCTTTCCTGTCCCCATTTCCCCATTGGATAATATGATTAGTTCTGGGCAATGAATTATGAGCAAAAGTGAGAGAATTACTTCTGGGCCAGAGCTTTTATTTGTCAGTGCAAGATTCTGCAGGACTCTTCTTTCTCCTTGGGCACAGTAACTGGCCACATTTGAGGTAGGGCTGCTCTGTCAGTACAGGTTGCTGGGTGACAAGCCAAAGCAGAGCCCCCTTGTCAATCTAAATTGGGCAGGCAGCATAAGCAAGAAATGAATGTTTTAAGCCACTAGTCTTCTGGGATTGCTTATTATTGAGGTGTAACGAAGGCTATATGGACTGATAAAGGTCATTTCTATCCTATAGCGTTTGGATGATTTAATTAAGCAACATTAAAAGTGTTTTCCACAGTGTCTAGCATAGAGTAAATAGTAAATGTCAGCTATATCATGTTTAAGTTATTATGTCTTTTATAAATTAGAATATTGAGATATTAAGTATTCTGCAATGTACCAAGGATACACTACATTAAATGACGGAATTGCTTCTGTAAGACTATAAAGCCAGAAATCTTTTCATTAAAATCACCTTTTTCTTGTCATGTGACCTAGCAAAAAAAAAAAAAGCCCTCTAGTAATTATCTTTTTGTTCATACACATGCCTTTTTTGTTGTTGTTTTAAAACCTTCTCTCTGTTCGAAGAGAACTGATTTTTTTTATTCTCTAAATTTGTTTTCTGTTACTTTGCTGTTTATTTCATTTAATAAATTTTATCACATAGCATGGCAATCATTATGCCAGATTTAATAATCAAACACCTCTACAGTTTGGCTGCAACCTGTCTTTCAGAATTTATCTTCTGCTTCTTCCCTTCATAAACCTTCTGCCCATGGTCTATAAATCTTACAGAACATAGGATGCTCCTTTTCTCCTTCTGGTCTTTGTTTATGCCACTCCAACTGAAATCCTTCCTCTGCCCAGTTGTCCAATTCTTCTTTTTAAAAAATTGACTTAAATTCTCTTTTTTCTACGAAGCCAGCTCTAATCAATTTCATAGCACATATGGTCTATTTTACTTATTTGAAACATAATTTCATAAGATTTTATAAGATAGCTGTGTACTGCAGGACCATAAACCCTGGAAACTGTATTCCTGGAATCCCTTGCCACTAGGGTTCCAGTTAATTTCTTCCAATGAGGAATTCTCCTGAGTTCTGGAAGGCAGAGGAAAGGATGACCTACTTTGGGTCTAATAACTAGCTCACAGAACTGCCCAAAAGCAATTAGATCAGAATCAATTACACTGTCACATTTTTGAAGGAATTTACTGTCAACCCCTTCAAACCACATTTAACAAACCAACAAACCATCACCACTCCCACGAAAAAACATCAGCAAGGACTTAAGGAAAGTCTTTGCTGTTCAAGAGTTAAAAAAAATCCTCGAGTCACCAAACTTCCTCAAACAGGCAGCAAGCTGTAGTTTAAGAAAGACACACTCCCTATACCCACTTCAAGGGCAATAATGTAAAGGAGGGGATTCTAAAAGGAGAAGGCAGTGGCCAGAGAGAAAACAGACAATGGAGTTCCTTGCAGAAAACACAATCTAGGTCTAATCAAAGCATCTCCACTGCTTCCTATGGACGTGTATGTACTGGTGTGGGAACGGGACTGTTTAGTGTCCCATTTGTATATGGATGTGTGTGGGGAGAGAGGAACAGTCTGTCTTTTTACTTCATAGATTTTCAGATCAAGAGGAACCATGTTCAGCCCTGACAGAGTACTGATACATCACCCAGAAATTTTAGAGCTTGAGCTGGTTGTAATGACTGATTGGTTCTTTGGAGTTTCATCCTTGCATAAGGATTGACTGTGTTTTCTGTACAGTAAGAGAAATGGAAAAATATATTTGGAGAACAGAAGGCTAGGGTGCGGCAACAATGTTATGTATTCCCCAATTCCTATTTCACTTTTCCCTTCCTAGGCACATTGGAAAATTACATTTCACAGATGCCCATGGATGTTACTGAGTTCTGAAATATGAGTAGAAGGGACAGGTGTTGTTTCTGTGCTGAAGCGGTTAAGTGCCTGTGAACTTTGCACATGCTTCTTCTTTTCTTTGTTTGCTGCTGATATTAGAAACAAACACGTTTTAGATGACATAGTTGAAGAATGGAAGCAGCCTGTGATGTGAATCACTGCTTCGAAGCTTGCGCTTACAAATCCCAACAGACAATGACTGGAGTGGGAAATAAACTTTTAAAAATAAATCCAGTGGTTACAGGTATTTTTGTTATAGCATTAGCATTAATAACTTTGATTAGACTTTGGTCATAATTGTAGAACAAGGCAAACCAGGGAAAATTGGAACAAATAGGCCAGTGAGATCTTTAGGGTCAATGAAAAATCAAAGAAACCAGGCTAAAATTTGATTGTTTGCAAAATAGGATGGTGAACCCAAAGGCTGATCCGAGATCAGAAAGTCAGTCTAGCACATGTGATGTTTTGTATACATATCTAGTCTCCAACCTAGTTTCTTGAAGTAGGAGATAATGGCTTTTCAAATTTGCATCCCTATTACCTGGCACAGGATACAATGACGAAATAGCCAACCCTTCAGGGTGTTTATCAAAGCAGGGCAGATATGCAAGAGGAGATGTTTCAGGCTGGAGAAGGTCAGGGATCAGGTGTGTAAACCCAGTCTTAGCAAGTTGGGTACTCAGGACTATGAGACCATGCTGGCTATATCCTAGGTTCCTTGGGAGCGCTAATCTACAGATACTCTCATAAGGTCCTTCTATACCTTGGTCTATAATTACAATTGCTTATAGTATCTGGAAAGACAGACAGGAGTTAAGTGAACTAAATTACTGGATTGAGAGATAAGGTAGGTGCATGCAGGTGTGTGTGTGTGTGTGTGTGTGTGTGTGTGTGTGTATTAGTATATATATTAGTATAGTACATAGCACAAGAAAAATAATCTATATATTATATGTTATAAAATACCACAAAACACAAAAAAATATTATCCAAATAATTGATTATAAAAAGATTCGAAGAATTCTTTAAATAGTTCAGTGGTGACTTACGAAATCAAATAAAGAATATGCTTATAATAAAAGATTTAATCACAGCTATAACTCTAATGATAAATGAGCAAAATTATTTATTTTTTTAAATCTCATGCTGCTAAGCACTGAAAGGTGATTTCCTAAGATAATGGAAGAGGCAAAAAATAAACAGAGAATGTTATCATCCAGCACCTATCAGGGAGATGGCAAGATACAAAGCATTTTCTATCTTGTAAAATAAACATATATTCATGTATACAAACATATGGGGGCAGAAAAAGCAGATGGAAAATTATTTTAAGAAAAGCTCAAGAGAGATTTAATCAGGAAAAGATACGTAAAAAACCCAAAGTCTTAAATTCCAGATATAATTATGTATTTAATGGTTATTGAAACCCTTCCAAAGGAAAAAATGTACTAAATTTGACTAGATTCTTACAAAAGCAAATTTCCCATAACCACACACACAGACACTCATTGCTTTCATACAGAGTAAGAGAAAAAATTTATTAATTCATTTGCTCATTCTCAAGTATTTATCAATGGTTCACTACGTGTCTGGCATTGGGAAAGTATTACCAAAAAACAAAACAAAACACAGAAGGAAGGAAGGAAGGAAGGAAGGAAGGAAGGAAGGAAGGAAGGAAATGACAGGATCCTAGAAGAGAGTTCTTGAATATAATAAAGGACACTCAACACATCACAGAAGGCTTTTAGTAAACAGAGCAAATACACTTTGAGAACAGATCATCAAGCTTCGGGGTCAAACCACACGAAAAAACATATTTATAATATATGGTTATGGAGGAAAAGTTGACAGACATTAGAAAAAAAGATCTACCTTATGAATAATAGATACAAAGAAGAAAGTTAGAAATAATTAGAGATCAGTGAAATGGAAAATGATGATACAACAGAGAATCAACAAAACTAAAATCTGGTTCTTTGCAAAGACTAATAAAGTCTCTGGCAAGCCTATCAAAAGCAAACAAGAAAAAGGGTTCCAAAAGATAATATTAGAAATGAAAAAAAAGTTTATAACTACAGATAAAATAAAGACTTTAAAAGTAAGGGGAAACACTGAAATACTTTATGCTGGTAAATATAGGTAAAATAGGTAATATTCCAGAAAATATAATATCAAAACGAACTCAGAAAAAAACAGAAAACATGAATAAGACTATAAGCATTAAAGATACTGAATCAGTAGTTAAAAATCAACTTACCAAAACAAATTTAAAAAATATTTAAATTAAAAATTAAATTAATAAATTAAAAAAATAAAATTTAAATAAACCAATAAATCTAACCAGGCCCCAGACAGTTTTATAGGAACATTCTGACAAATACTGAAGGAACTGATAATCCTGATCTTACAGTATTTTAGAGATTCTCCTCACCTCATTTTGTTAGAACAGTATAACCTTTATGCCAAAAGCAGATAAAACATAGATGCAAAAATACTAAACACAACAGCAGCTATCCAAAGCTTGCGGGTATTTAAAAATATGTACCAAGGGCACCTGGCTGGCTGTCGGTTAAGCATCTGCCTTCGGCTCAGGTCATGATCTCAGGGTCCTGGGATGGAGCCCCCCATCGGGCTTCCTGCTCAGCGGGGAATCTGCTTCTCCCTCTACCCCTCCTCCTTGCTCGTGATCTCTCTCTCTCTTTCTCTCTCTCACACATACTCTCTCAAATAGATAAATAAAATCTTAAAAAAAAAATTTAAAAAAAGTATGTACCAAGATCAGCTTCAGAACTGATTTGTTCCAGTGATGCACTATTAGTTTAAGTTTAGAAACATTTTCAGTATATCTCCCCCCCCACAAGAAAAGAATAAATGAGAAAAACCATGCAATTATCTTCACAGACACAAAAGAAAACATCTGCTAAAATTTAACTTTCACGCAAGATAAAAATTCTAAACAAACTATAAAAAGAAGGGAACCTCCTTAAGCTCACAGAGCCTATCAAACAAACACTTAGAGCAAATATCATAAACCTAATAAGCGTATGTGTGAAGAAAAACATATAATGGAAACCTGTTACTGAATGAGATGAAATAAAAACTAACTACTCTCAGATGAAACAAAAGCAATTAAATAATTTGTTCATTTTCAGGTCTTTATTGAAGGTCTTTATGTGCCTGGCATTGTGAAAAAATTTCACAAAAAAAGTAAGAAAAAGAAATATGCCATGATAATACTTAAAAGTCAAATGTAGAAACTTTCCCTTAAAATCAGGAAGGAATTCAAGAAGGCATGGTATTGCCACTTCTATTTAACCTTTAGAACATAGTACAAGAAAAAAGAAATTAAATGATTAAAGGCATGAAAGAAAAGTAAACAGGCTCATTATTTCCAGATGATATGACTGACTGTCTACAAAGGAAATCAAAGAGAAGTGATCAACAAAATATCAGAACTAATGAGAATTTGGCAAGGCTTCTAAATACAAAAGTCAACAATAAAAATTAGTTACACCATTAAATATCAGCAACAAAGTTTGAAAACATCATTAAGTATTTCACTTATCTACAAAATGTGGGCTATCTAGGACGTTTAAGAAGAAAATTACATTTTAAAAAAATCAAAAGACATTTAAGTGGTCGTGAGCAAGTGGAGAGTTCTAGGACGGTCATGAATGGAATACAAATTCTCATGAAATGGCTCTATCAGTTCAGCTTAATTTCTAACTAAAACTTCTCATGAAACCTGACAATATTCAACTGCAAAAGCAATAGACCCAAAAAAATTTTCAAGAAGGGAAACAAAATTGAAGAAACTTGTTCTACCAGATATCACTAATTAGAATATTGTGGTAATGACGAGATAAACAAATAGAGCAACCGATAACACAGCCCCAAACACACATAAAACGTGTGACATATAATAAAAAGGACATTTCAAAAAGTGGGGGAAAAGATGACCTATTGAACAAATATGCTAAGTTAATTGATTTTTATATATAAAATCAGATTCCTACTTTATGCTTTACACAGAATTCAAGTTCAGATGGATTGAGACCAACATATATGCAAGCAAAATTAAAATCCTTTGGAAAACAATAAAAGACTTTTCTTAATGACCTCAAGATATGTGAGCATTTCTCAAGCAAGATGTAAAAACCACAAAAACTAAAGACTAATTAATTAAACATTAAAATAAAAAGCTTTTATACATCAAAAGGCACCATATTCAATACAAGAAGAAAACTAAAAAATTGGGACAAAGTATTTGAACACACATAACTGACAACAGCTAACAATCTCACACAGATTACTCAGAAAAAAGCAAACAACCCAATAATAAAATTGGCAACGACAGGAGAAAGTAGTACACTGATTAATGCTCACAGATATGACCAAAGCTTAATGAACACATGAAAAGCTGCCCCCATAAAATTAATCAGGATAGACTACATTATAGTGAAGGTACAAATTAACCCAGAAATCTGAGTGGCTTAATAAAACAGGTTTATTTCTCAGTCATTACACAAATCCAATGCAATTTGACAGGGGGCTCTCCACATCATAAAAGCCACTAAAGAACCCATGCTCCACTGTCTAGTTGCTGTACTATAAGAAAGAGCTAGAGATTTATGCACAATTTTTGAATTCTCTGCCCTTGAAGCCATACTTGTCACTTCTGCTCACAGCCTACTGGCCAGAAGCAGTTGGCTGGCCCCAGCTAACTGTAATGGGGCTGGGAAACATTGGAGAAACACATGGGTATTCAGTGAATAATTAATGTCTCTGTCACAACTAGAAAGTAGAGAAATCTATATTAAGGCAATAGCAAGATGCATCTCACACTCTAAATTAGACTGGGGAAACAACTCCGATATTAACAAGGGTTGGTGAGGATGTGAAAAATGGAAACAATCATCTGCAGCTGTTAAGCATGTAAATTGGTACAACATCTTAAGGTATTTGCAAAGTTGGGACAAGTTAAAGATGTACATATTTATGACCATACTTCCCACATGTGCATAAAAGGTGTCATGTGAAAATTATTCACTTAAAAATGTTTGTAACAAAATATTAGAAATGATCTAAATATTGAAGATAACCTAAATACTGGAAAAAATGTGGAATGTTACCTAAATAAACTGTCGTATATTCTTACTGAAAGTGAATATTGATAGAGCATATTGAACAGAAAAAAAAAGATCTACATTAAGTAATTAACTGGTGTCTGGCACTTGATCAGTGCTAGCTATAATTATCACTATTCTCTCTCTCACTTTTATTAGAAAAATAAGGATGCAAACTAGCATGGAAATGTATAGAAATAATGTTACCAGAAAAAATAGAACGAATTAAAATGTACACATTAATTAAAGCAATGTAAAATACATACATGTCCATTAACAATATTTTAAAAATAACTTAGAAGCTTGGTAAAACTTAATGCTTATTAAATTACTCTATTAATTTGCTCACTGAAAATTATACTGCCACTAAATTTTCTCAAAACCCTACATTATTTAAAATTTCTAGTTTACTTTGCTAATAGACATAGGCATTTTTAAAAACATTTAAGAAAATAGAACTGGGACTATTCTCATTATGGAGGAAAATCTTCATAAATAATTCATAATCCATGAAATCATTAACCTTTGAAAGAAAAATAATTTAACAGTTGCTTCTATTACAAAACAGTATATTTGATAACTGCATTATCCTTATCACATATTTTATAGTTAATATGACTTTGTATACTAAAGGAAACGTCTATAAAAGTATTAAGAGAATCCAATGACTAAAGCTATTATGTGCTTGTAATTTAAATTTTTATCGGCACAGTTTTATCCACTGATAAAAGTCAGGGAGAAAAACACATAATCTTTTATTTTATACCTCCATCCTAGCACTGAATGAATCTGATATTCATTCCCATACAATGACCTGACCTTGAATTTTTGCTGAGGTCAAGAACACAGCAACTACGCTGCAAGTCCAGAGCATACCCCAACAGAAGAGAGAAGGAAAACAATTTTCTACCCTCAGTTCACTGAATCCTATTCCAGGTTTATACTGTGACCAACGAATGTGGGTTGTGAGGCTTATTTAGAGTACCTGTGTTTGGTAGAAAAAAGACTGTCTTCTCTAGTCTTAAGTGTATTAGGTCATAAGGAGCTGTGCCTTTCTATGTTCTATACCTCCTTATAAATCTATTTGATGTTCTCTTCTTTATCATCTATTCCAATTATTTGTTTGCATATGTACTCTACACAGTATTGGTACTGGGCACGATGTGGTTATACGAGTACGTCCTTGAGCTACCAGGGCTGCTGGTGATACTTGCTCACCCAGGAAGTATCATGTACTGTGAAATGGAGGTTTTTTGTTTTTTTTTTAGCTTGGACTCAAATCAAGAAGTGGCTTTCCTACCCAAGGAAGAGAAATATAATCCTTCCTATTGCCTAAGAACAGTGACAACAACTGGCGGGGCAGAGGGAACACAGATGGGGACAGATGGCTTAGACTAGAGAGACATCTCCAGAGTCAATGGACATATGCCATTTCTGGATTACCATTTTACATCTCTAGCCATATAGGGATCGCAAATACTTAGCTGTCCAAGGCAAATACAGCTGTAACTAGAGATATCTGAGAAAGACAGCTATGGAGGCCAGTTGGAGTAACATTAATACCGAGGATACACATCATTCTCACAGCTTACTAGCTCACTCTAGAAAGGACACATCAACCATATTTTGAAAATGTTCTCAGCTTTAGCTTTCCAAGATCAATTGGAGGAAAAAAGATCTTAAGATAAAATCCTGGTGAAAGAGTTAGTGCTTTATAATCTCTTATAGCTCACATGTTCTGCCTCATATCTGGGATTTGAAATTACAAGGATTTTAATCACCCATAAACTAAGCAAAGCTTTGTTTGCTCATGTAGATGTAAACTTGCTTATGTGAGGCCACAGAGAAGCTTAAATTAAAAACCAAAGCTTAAGTTTGGTAATTTCTCTACTGGATTAGTTTGTTCATGAACCATACACTGAGACTGACAGGGGATAATAAACGCACATTACTGATTCTGTACATACCTGAAAAATTCCAAATAGGATTAATTTCAGAAGAGTAATACAATCCCATCAAACAACTTTTGTGACAGGTTTTGAGATTATCTTTATCTAGGAAGTGATTCATCTAGGGTCTCTTCACATAAAGGCAGCTACACTAATATACTGAATTAGTAAGTAAATGCTACCTACTGATTTCCCTCCGAACCTACCCTTTTCAAGGTATTTATTTATGAGTATACTTTTTACACTGAATTTTTATTAATTCACAATAAACAAAATTTCTATTATACATTTGAGCTAATTATACAAAAGTTTGCAGACATAAATATTTCAGAGAAAAAGATACAAAAAGTAGTTTGTATCTGAAAAGGAAAGCATGCTGGGTAGTTCAGATAATTTTCCAGAAAAAAAATCAAGGTGGAATAGGTTTTATAAAAAAAGGTTTTTTAATTTCTTTTAAAATAAACTAGAATTACTATAATCAAGACACTAAGCAATGACTCAATACTTCATTTAATTTACCTTTTACAGAATTATTTTTATGGTAACTTGCGATTAAAATCAGAGATTAGAATTCTTTTAAATTTTGCCTACAATGGACTCAGGAAAATTTGGTGAACATTTTTTTTTCTCAGAATGGGGTAAAACAACAGCTCTATAAACGTCCTGGTGGCCAGTGAGGAATATTCTATATACCGAAGTAAACAGGAGAAGGTCTACTTAAAAGATTTAAGATTAGAAAAGGAACTCTAAAATTAAAGCAATCACTTTTCTGGTTGGACAAATGATCAAAGAAATTTCCATTACATATTTTGGGTTAAAGGGGTTTTTCTTTTCACTGGCAAAATAATTATATGCATTCTGGATTTTTCTTAATAAGGAAAAAAATTTACACATTAGACTCTCTATTCTAGTCATATGTATGATCTTATTTCTTTCTGGTTAAATTTTACTTACTTGATTATGTGTTATTTTTATAATTATGAAAAATCAATAAAGTGATTTCTATTTTGAAAGAGGAATTACAGGTGGACATTGTGTTTTACCCCTCAAAGCAACCAAGGAAAGAACTACTGTATTCGACTACTTCCTATGATGCAGGCTGCAAACAATTCTGATTTAGTAGTAGCAAAACCACGGACTAAGAAATATCACTGTCAAATAAGAGGAGTGTCTTGATAATTTGGGGATGAATATCACCTTGGATTAAATGTACTAATTAAAAAGTGCTTTTTATGCAACCAGGTCCAAAAATAAAAACAAAGATAAAGGCTGAGGGAAATGCAACAAACAGAGCATGGAAACATGAGAACATCAAGAGTCCTGCTAAATGTTTCTCATGGTAACCCAAAGGAGTAGACAACTTACCCTGGTTCTTAGAGATGGCGTTTGCATGTCACTTTCTAAGTCTTTTGTCAGAAGGATGTTAGGTAAGGGGTTCTTACAACTGGCCTCCTATAAAAGAAGTATAAAAGAAATATTAGAAACCAAAGAGCATTACCCTAACTGGAAATTACTAGTGAAAAGCAATTTTTATGGGAGACAAGGCATTTCTGGATTGAACTATTTAGACCAGAAGCCACTGAGATTTGTCATGAGGAGTCAAAATGTTTCCTTTCTTATTTTTCACCTGCAGTACTGAAGTATGATAAGATGGTGATGGAGTAGGTGTGGGACACACAGAACGTATATATTCAGAGATGAGCATTGAGATTCTCTCTACACTATCATGTCACTTACATTTCCACAGACAGCTCCCCTCTTCTTTGGAGAATTAGGTAGTTAATTCTCCAAGATACGAACCACCAAATTTAGAGTTTCCTTTCCCTACCATTTTTAACAAATGGGTTCTGATTATGTAAATACTTTCTTAACCAAATTCCTTCAAAAAGGTTAGCAAACCACGAATGAATAGTGGTAGTTTTATACCGACATCCTAACTGAGGAAAATTATCTGCGTATTTGTTTCCAACATTATTAAGCTTCTAAGCCCTTGGTTCACACCAAAATAGTACTTGCAAAGCTAGCAGAAATTACAAGAAGGCAGTTCACATGGAATTGGATTTACTATTAATTTCTATATGATAAATAAAAACAATAAGAATCTCATTTTTAAAAATACAGTGTAGGGCCTCTTATCAATCGCCATAAATTTGGATAAATTTTCTATAAGTGATTTCATCACCAAATTAAGAGAGATAAATATATATAAGGAAGATTACAGACAACAATACAACTAAGGAGAAAGTAAGTTCAATTTCTTTTATTTGCTCTATAACCTTGACCTCAATATCACATTTCTTCCCTTATTTTTTTACCTACAACAGTGAAGTTGCCCACCATCCACCACTTCATTATCTAAATCATGGATTTTTTCCCTCCAGTTTACTTAAGGGTTAATTAATTATAATCTTTTTTTTTTTTTTTTAAAGATTTTTTTTTTATTTATTTATTCGACAGAGATAGAGACAGCCAGCGAGAGAGAACACAAGCAGGGGGAGTGGGAGAGGAAGAAGCAGGCTCATAGCAGAGGAGCCTGATGTGGGGCTCGATCCCATAACGCCGGGATCACGCCCTGAGCTGAAGGCAGACGCTTAACCGCTGTGCCACCCAGGCGCCCCAATTAATTATAATCTTTTAAGCAATATTTTAGTCAAATACTTTACAATATTACTAAATTTTGCTGAAATTTTATTTATTCTCTTTAAAGAGAACGGTATATCATTAGGATAAAATGTCCCTAAAGAAAATACTACTACTACTTGCTACTAAAAAATACTTACTGAACCTTAGGATATATGAGGCACTATGCTAAAGTCTTTGCATTAATGCCATTTTTGCCCCCCACAGCCTTATCAGGGTTAGGTACTATTATCATCACTCCCCTTTTAAGGATAACACAAAATCTTACAGAAGTAATTTGCCCAACGTCGCACGGGACTCAAAGATGGCTCTGTATAACTTTATGAACTCATATCACTTTTATATGATATCTCCAATATCTAATATACTTGACATCTTACACCACTAGGTTGTAGAGCCGTAACATTTTAAAGCCAAAAGAGTTTTTAAAAATCAGCTAATTTTACAGACAGGGTACTTGAGGACATCTGAGGTGATGTGCCCAAGATCACACAGAAGAGTGGCAGAGCTGAGACCCATGCCCGGACCAGAAGGCTATCCGTGGCACCTGTTCCCAGCTTTGTGCTGGTGAGCAATACTACCAGACTCAGAGGGGATCAAGAGCCTCCTCTAAGCTGGGGGTAGCTGTGGTACTGCCAATACTCTCAGCTGCCTGTGGCCTCACGTACAGCTCTATGGAAGGACCCAAGGGTACATTTCTGAGCTCTCCAAATAAGCATGCATTCCAGTCCTACCCTTTCCCACAAGTCACAACACCTGCTGGCGGTAAGCTGCTTACTGGAAATAGTGAACGAACCCATTCCCACTTCTGACTCACTGTGAGAAGGATAAACTCTATCCAGCATGACATTTAGGAGATCCAAGTGATTAACTGTATAAGCTATTACGTAATTTGACTACACTTGGATAATATAATTATGCTTAATCTTTATACCCCCTTTTAAAACTACTGGGATGTAAATGTTAGAATGTGTTGAGAAGAAAAAAAACTGACTCTTAAGAAAAGCTAATAGGAATCGTGGATCTTTGTTTATGATTGTCCGAGTGTTTACAAATGCCTGCAATTCTTTCTTTCTTATGCATAGGCTAAAAAGGATAGTGTTTATTACTCTTATCTCCCCCACCCTGTCCCTGTGAATTAATGAGCACGAGGCTGATAGTTGGATTTTCCCTATAAAACTCTGAAACATTTTCTGTAAACTTTTATCTGAAAATGCCACTTACATGAATTATGTTTATTTTTTGTTTTAGGACAACAGAGACAAAGTAAAATTTAGTAGAGCATTGAGGTGGCAGTCAAGAGATCTGACTTCTCATCCTGGTTCTCTAACCAGCCAGCTATAGGGACTCAGGCAACTATTTTAACCTTTGGACATCCCTAGGTTCAAAGATTTCTAAAACAAAGGGATTGGATTAGATGAGCTCTAAGAAACCTTTCCAGGTCTTAAATTTCAAGATTTTAGGATTTTTAAAGAAGCAGCAATATTTGTTGACAAAAAGGTAACCCAGGACCTGTTCAGAGTTGTATTCCCAATGCCCCGCGAGACTGCTGCAAAGTGCTGACACCCACCCATGCAGTAGACAGTGAGCCCGGGGGCTCCGGAGCCACAGAGGGAACATCGCCTGCAGGGCTAATGTTACTCAAATTTCTGGAGAAAAATTAATACATTCCACTAGTAGTTTAAATAAGTAACTGGAAATAACTTCACGTATTCTTTTAAGACAGATATATTATGGAGTTAAGTGAGAAACATTTTTTAGGTAAAACTTTTTTTTACAGTTACGCCTTTAAAAAACCATTTACACTGGTGGTATGTATATGCCTAAGAGAACTAAAACCAAAGGTCCACACAAAAACCTGTAGACAAATAGTCATAGCTGCATTATTTCTAAGAGCCAAAAAGTGGAAACAACCGAAATGTCTATCAAATGAAGAATGGATAAAGAAAATATGGTATAACTATACAATGGATTATTACTCAGCTATAAAGAAGACTGAAGTATGGATACCTGCTAAACATAGATTAACCTTGAAAATATCACGCTAAGTGAAAAAAGCCAAACATAAAGAGACATACATTGTGTGATTCCACGTATATATTAAAAGTCTGGAATAAGGCAAATAGTGACAGAGTGTAGATTAGTGGTTGCTAGGGGCTAGGAGGGGAGGGATTCCTAACGGATCCAGTCTACATGGGTTTCTTTTTGGGGTGATAAAAATGTTCTGGAATTAGGTAATGGTTACACAACTTTGTGAACATTCTAAAAAACAATAAATTGTATATTTTAAACAGTTTTATCTTATGGTATGTGCATAATATCGAATTCTTTTTAGTAAGTCATTTAAACGCCCACACTCCCAGGAAAAAGGAAGAGACCCTGGGTTTGTTTGAATTCCTCCCTTAGAACCTTTTTGAAAAGGTTTGAAGGGGGAATGATTTCTAAGTATTAAAGTGTATATGGGCATAAAAATTCATTCAACAAATATTAACTGAACCCTATCCTGTGTGGCATTCCAATGCTAGTCATTGGAGAAGGCAATGATAAACACATCAGACCCGATTACAGGGTATATTTGTATTTAAACATTTCATCTGCTTCAATGAGACTTAACTGAATTGATTGCTCACTCTAATGACTTTTGTGCAACAACCAATTGCTTAACCCAGCTGTGTCACCTTGGTATCCTGAAAACACCATTTAAAAATACAATAGGGATGGAAAAAATACTTTATCACAGCTTTGTTGGCCTTACTACTCAACTACTATTGACATCAAAAGATGAAAAAGCACTCACTGTTTCTTCAGCGGAGCACACTACTTCCCCAGTTATTCACAGGCTTGTTTCCTCCTTTCTTCCAGGTCTTTGTTCAATATCACTAAAGAGGATTCCCTTCCTGGAACACCTTATCTAAATTGCCACTGCTCTCCCCTCCCACTTAATGCTCTTTCTCTCCCTACTCTTTATTTCTTCATAGCCTTCAGCAAAATCTGACTTTAATACTTACTGATTCTAAAACCCATTGTTGCCAGAGGGGAGGGAGTGTGTGGGCAAAATAGGGGAAGGGGCGTGGGAGATACAGGCTTCTGGTTATGTAATGAACCGGAATAAAGGGCTCAGCACAAGGAATATAGTCAATGATACTGTAAGAGTGTTGCATGGGGACACATGGTAGCTACACTTGTGCTGAGCATAGCATAGTGTACAAACTTGTTGAATCACTATGTTGTACACTTGAAACAAATGAACACTGTGGGTCAACCATACTAAGAAAAAAATTAAAAGAAAATACTGGTTCTAATTCCTTGTCCCTCTCACCCTATTCTGTGAGAGGACTGGGTCAGTCTTGCTCATGGACAGATCCACAGGGCCTAGAGCCATGTTTGGCGCCTAGTAGGGGCTCAACTGTTGAAGTGAATGGGTAAACCAAATGAAGGAGTAATATTCCTTTTCTAACCTTTCACAATCCCCTGGGCATTCTTCCTGTTTCCAATTCTCTCCTTAATCAGCTTAAATTTCATGGTTCTTCATTCCTTTGCTAATACACTTAATTTTCTTCATCCTGTTTTTAATCATTGTATTCATCTGGAAAAAGTACAACCTTGGACGGATCTTGTTATATCCCTTCTCCATGCTGGGAATTAAGCAAATGAAAGCGGTTGGGAAAATGTATAGAATTAGTTGACTGTTTCATGTTAAATTTATTATCATAAATCTTGAGTGAGTCTTCTCTAATGCATAGCAATTCTGTTATACTTCTTTAGTAACTTGACTTTCCACCCTCCAACATGACATTTCATGTCTTCTCTTTTCTCAAACCCCTTTCCTTCCATTCTCACTTATAGCTCATTGGGAAAACAGAAGCACTGGAATAGATGCTACTCAAGGCCCCACCATGAAATTTACAAACCTGTCTGCAAACATTCCATCCTTTCTGCCTTCCCTCCAGTTACAGTGAAAGATAAGATGCTGATCCTATCAGCTATTCCCTCCAGTACTCTTGCTCTCTTGCCCCAGAAGTTTCCATGGCTTGCTCCACCACATCATTTGATCTCAGCTCAGGGATCTTATCTCCTCTTATATTCTCAAGGATTTCACTCCCTCGGTTATCCCCACATTCCCTCTCTACTAGATCATTCCCATTAATCACAAGCATGCTCTGGAATCGTATCTTTTTGGTTTGTTTTTAAAACAATACGTCCTTAATCTCATTTCTCCCACTAGTTGTGGTCCCTTTCTTGGCTTTCCTTGATAGCTAACTCCTTCAAAACAGCTGTCATCACTCACTATCTCTACTTCTTTATTGTCAAGGCCCTCCTATCTGTTTTGTTTTGTTTTGTTTCTTGTCACCACTCTGCAGAAAGTGATGAAATAGTCCCAGTTTAGTCTCCATCTTACTCAGGTTCTTAGCAACATCTGATCCAGGTAACTACTTATTCTTGAACTACTGTCTTCCATCAGCTGCCAGGACATCACTGGTAGGAAAAAAAAAATTCCTATCTCACTGACCAATTCCATATAGTCTCCTTCATTGCTGCTTCTCTATACAATAAAGTTACATATCTATTCCTTATTGGTTTATTTTCTGTATCATTAACTAAACAGAAGTTCTATGAAAGCAAAAAATTGGTTTCCCTTGCTCACTATTGTGACTACAATGCCATAGCAAAGTGCTGCTGCATTCTTATCCTTCAGCTCCTGTGTCACCTCCTCAGAGAGACCTTCTCTAATAATCCCATCGCACGTGGCTACCCTGATAATGCTCTTCTCTTATTAAACTGCTTTTCAAAAATTGCACTACTTATTCAAATTTGTAATTAACAATTTTATTTATATTTCTTAGTCTATCACTCCCAGCAGACTTTGAGGTTCATGAGGGCAAGGATTTGATCAATGTATCTTCGGCATCTAGTTGGTATTTAATATGTATTTGTTAAGTGAATAAACATAACAATGTCAACTCCTACATCTCCCATCCCACTAGTATTAATTTCCAGCCATTAAAGAAATGTGATGGATTTCTAGGATATTAGGAATCAGATAATAACATTTTCTTATAACCTGAGTAGCATAACGGTGGATGAGGGTAGGTTGAAAAGAAGCTATTATGATAAAAAGGTAGCTGTTAGAGAGCTGTATTTGGTGTGCTGGGGTCCAACCCACAACAGGTGATTTGGTTAGATTTAGTGAAAAGGAGAGCAGATGACAGAGAACAATACCGATATGATCATAAGTTGAGACAGCAATGTTGATATGATCCCAAGTTGAGGTAATAGCCTGTACCTGAGGCCTCCTCTAGGAAAAAGCGTACAGAACAGTGCTACTTTGCACATAGCCAGAACCTGACTAATGTGACTGGTAGATTACAGGCCACTCTTCACAATGCTGTAAAACTCTCCTCTGTGACTTATCTCTATCTGCAAAATGAATCTTAAATTGGCCGTAAAAAAAAAAAAAAAGATATTTTCTTAAGACTCAAGAGCAATAGGATGTTATCTTTACATAAATAAACAGAACAAATTGAATAGGAAAATAGCATTTTCTACACCTTCACTATGTACACTTTTGGGAAGAAACCTGTGATTTTTTGGCTTGGATCAGGGAAACAACTGAAGGAAGAGAGAAGTAGTCAAACTCTGGATATATTTTGAACTTATTACATTTACTTTGTGAACTGCAACTACAATATTCCCAGATACAACCTTACTTGTCTTTTAAGCATATTAAAAATTGCTTTACAAAAAATGGCAAGTCATTTCAACTTAAAACAGGAATGAGCATGGAACTGTCACAAAACTGGTTAAATCAAAGATCATTTTATACATCATTAAGCATTAATGTTTGGACACTAGGTCCTAACGTTACAATCCAATATAGGGTTTCCTGCAGCTCCTCTGTCACCTCTTTGGAGAGGCTCTCATCAAAAACAACTTGCCCAGTTACTATCCATCTGCTTTATTTTTGCCACAGTATTTATTGCTTTAAGGTTCGTTTAGGGGTCTGTATGTTATTGTGGTGATTTTAGATCTAATCTTAATATCTGTGCTTTTCTTTGATAATCTAACCGACCATGCTTTCCTTGCTCATAGTCTTGACTTGGAGAACCTCTACTTTTTATTGCTGTGTGGAGGGGTTTGAATAGTGATCTACCACCATAGGCAAGCTAGCAAGTGCCAGACCTTTTCACTTGCTGTTCCCTCTGCCTGCAATGCTCTCTTGCCCCGAAGTTTCCATGGCTTGTTCCACCACATCATTTGATCTCAGCTCAAAGGCTAGCTCAGGGGAACCTTCTTTTACTTTTCTATAATGAAACAGCGCCCTAACTTCCTTCTCTTCTTTCATATACCCTTAATGTGAAGTCCTTATCATGGTTTCATTTTTTTGCAGAATCTATCATCAAATAGCATATTAGTTTCCTTAATTTTTTACTGTGTCCCCCGGCCTAAAGGCAAACTCCGTAAGAGGAGGGATTTTTTTTTTTTTAAATTCACTGCTATTTCTTCAGCTCATAGAACACTGCCTGGGGGCATTGCAGGCATTCAATAAATGCTTGTTGAATGAACAGACTGATGAAACCAAAGCAACCTCTTCTGATTCTTCTCTAGTTTATCCAACTTACGGATGTCGCATTTTCTAATTTAGAACTCCCATGAGAGTCACTCCTTTCCTGACAAGTTTTAGTTCCTTCCACCTACCAGAACAAATTTAAATTATTTCTGCTTTCCAAAGGCCTTCAGCCCACTCTTCTTATCTACTCTGCACGTACATTATAACCTGGATCACTTGTTGCTTATGCCAGTTACTTATATGCTTGTCCCATTCCCCATCCCTGACCTTAATACGTAAAGGGCATTTCAATCTTTTTTGCCTCTTATAGCACAAAAGTGGATGACCAATGTTTTTGCATGTCTGGCATTTATTTTCCCTTCTTTGAGGGAAGACAGAAGAAACTACCCTTCTCCTACTGGATACAGTGTTTCAATCAAAGAATGTCTCTGACCAACCTCACATTGCTGTATATTAGATCTCCAGAACCTATCTTGCAAAACTGAAACTCTGTACCCTTTAACTACACTTCTGCATGTCCCCTCTACCAGCACCTCAACCACCAATTTACTGTCAGCTTCCAGGAATTCAACTTTTTAAGACTTCCACATATAAGTGAGATCATACAGTATTTGTCTTTGTATGACTGGCTTACTTCATGTAGCATAATGTCCTCCAGGTTCATCCATGTTGTCACAAATGGGAGCATTTCCTTGTTTTTATGACTGAATAATATTCCATTGTAGATATGAACATATTTTATTTATCCATTCATCTCTTAATGGACTTTCACATTATTTCCATACCTTGGCTATTGTGAATAATGCTGCAAGGAACATAGGAGCGCAGATATCCCTTTGAGACACTAATTTCATTTTCTTGGATATGCACCCAGAAGAGGGATTGCTGGTCATACGGGATTTCTATTTTTATTTTTTGATGAACCTGGTATTGAACTTTTTGTTGTTGTTGTTGAAAATTATTTTATTACTGATCCAACCTCCCATGTTTTCTATTTCTTCTTGATTCAGTTTTGACAAGCTTTATGCTCCTAGAAATGTATTCATTTCTTCTAGGGTTCCAATTTGTTGGCACATAGTTGGTCATAGTAGTCCCATATGATTCTTTTTATTTTTGAGATAACCATTGTAGTATCTCCTCTTTCCTTCTGATTTTGAGTCTTCTTTCTTTTTTCTTAGTAAGTCTAGTTAAAGGTTTGATTTTTTTTTTTACTTTTCCACACAAAACTTAGTTTTGTTGATTCTTCTATCATTTTTCTGTTCTTTATTTGTGCTCTAATCTTTATTATTTCCTTTATTCTGCTAATTTTGTCTTCTTTTCCCAGTTCCTTGATTGTACAGTTAGGATGTTTAAGAAATTTGTTTAATGTATGCATTTATCACAATGAATCTCCTCCCTAAGCATCTTAAATATTCCACGGTCCTTTTTGTAGCATACGTTTTGGTAAGTTGTGGTTTTGTTTTTATTTGTCTTAAGATGCTTTTTAAATTATTTTTCAATTTCCTCTGTGACCCAATGTTGTCCAGAGTGTATTGTTTAGTTTCCAACTATTTGTGAATTCTCCCATTTTCTTACTGTTATTGATACCTAGCTTCATTCAACTGAAGTTGAAAAGATACCTGGGATGATTTCAATCTTCTTAAATTTAAGATTTTTAGTGTCATCTAAGATATGATTGATCCAGGAGAATGCTCTGTGTGCACTTGAGAAGAATGTATATTTTTCTTTTGTTGGGTTGAAACTCCTGAACACATCTGTTAGGTCTATTTGGTCTATAATGTTCTTCATATCAGCTGTTTCTTTATTAATTTGTTTTAGTTCTTAAATTCCACATATAAGTGAAATCATATGGATTTGTCTTTCTCTGACTTACTTTGCATAGCATAATACTTTCTAGCTCCATCCAAGTCATTGCAAACAGCAGGATTTCATTCTTTTTATAGCTGAGTAATATTCCACTGTGCGGGTATGTGTGTATATGTGTGTGTGTGTGTGTGTTACATCTTCTCTATTGACTGATAAAGGGATATTGGTTTTTTAAAAATCCATTCAGCTACTCTATGCCTTTTGGAGAGTTTAATCCTTTTATACTTAATTGTTGATAGGTAAGGACTTATTGTCATTTTGTTCATTGTTTTCTGTTCCGCATTTGTTCTGTTCCTCTTTTCTTCTTTGTTATTCAATTTTTTTGAAGAGATTTGCTCTGGTTCTTTTCTCATCTTCTGTGTAACAATTACAGGTTTTTTTTTGTTTTTGTTTTTGTTTTTAAAGATTTTATTTATTTATTTGACAGAGATAGAGACAGCCAGCGAGAGAGGGAACACAGCAGGGGGAGTGGGAGAGGAAGAAGCAGGCTCACAGCAGAGGAGCCTGATGTGGGGCTCGATCCCATAACGCTGGGATCACGCCCTGAGCCGAAGGCAGACGCTTAACTGCTGTGCCACCCAGGCGCCCCTACAATTACAGGTTTTTTTCATTGAGTTTGCATCTTAAGGTTTTTATCTTGAGGCTGCATAAAACACTTCTGTAGTTTTAATAATCTTTTAAATTGATAACTATTTAACTTCAGTCACATATAATTCTACACTTTTACCATCCCTGGCACATTTTGATTTCCTGTAGTCAGAGTTTGCTTCTTTTTAAATTGTATATCCATTAATAAATTTATCTTTTAACTTTTATTTCAGGTTTAGAATTTATACATCACTATTATAATGTAACATTATTCTGCATTTGTCTATATTTACAGTGAGATTTATGCTTCTGCCTGTTTACCACTTTTTTTGTTTTTTGATTTTTTTTTTTTTCAGATTTTATTCATTCATTTTAGAGAGAGAGAACGTATGGGCAAGTAGGGGTAGGGGCAGAGGGAGAGGAAGAGGGAATCCATGCTGAGCATAGAGCCGGACACAGGGCACAGAGCCCCATGCAGGGCTTGGTATCACAAGCCTAAAATCATGACTTGAGCTGAAACCAAGAGTTGGACACTTAATTGACTGAGCCACCCACGTGCCCCTGTTCATGTTTTCATTTCACTTTGAAGATCTCTATTAAGCAGTTCTTTTAAGGCCGTCTAGGGTTGACAAATTTCCCTCAGTTTTTGTTTTTGGCTTCAGTTTTTGTTTTGTTTGTCCCTTGGTTTATTTATCTCTCCTTCATTCTTTAAAGGATAATTTTCCCAGGTATCCTACTTTTGCTTTTGTTTTCTTTTAGTACTTTGAATACATCCTTCTACCCTCTCCTTGCCTACAAGGTTTCTTCTGAGAAATCCACTGATAATCTTAGTAGGTGGGGGGTCCCCTATATGTGAAGAGTCATTTTTCTCTTTCTACTTCCAAAATTCTTCACCTTGATTTTTGACAATTTGCTTATGTGTCTCATTATAGTGTTGAGTTGATCCTATATGAAGTCCTTTGAGAACTTCATAAATCTGCATGTACATTTTCTTTCTCAAATTTGGAAAGTTTCCAGCATTTTTTTTTTTTTTAAATAAGCTTTCTACCCCTTTCTCTCTGTCTTCTCCTCTGGGATGGACATCTATAATGCATATATTGATTTACTTGATGTCTCATAACTCCTGTAGGTTCTCTTCATTCTTTTTCATTCTTTTTAATCCTGTGACTAATTTCAATTGACTTATATTTGAGTGTGCCAATTCTTTCTTCTGCTTGACTGAGTCTGCTGTTAAAGCTCCCTACTGCATTTTTTTTTTTTCATTTCATTCATTATATTCTTTTGCTCCAGAATTTGGTCCTTTTTATAGTTCCTCTTTGTTGAACTTATTTTGTTCATGTATTGTTTTCCTGATTTCACTGAGTTGTCTATCTGCATTTTCTTGTAGTTTGCTGAGCTTCTTTGAAATAATTATTTTGAATTATTTGTCAGGCATTTCATAGGTCTCCATTTCTTTGGGGGTCAATTCCTGGGAATTTCTGTGTTCCTTTGCTGCTGTCATGTTTTCTTGATTTTCCATGTCATTTATTACCTTGCATTGCTGTCTGCAGCTCTTGTAAGCAACAGCAGAGATGACAGGGTATGGTTGTCCATGGTGGCAATAAGGGCTGCTGGGGGTCCCTTTGCTCTCCTTTACCTCCACAGAGGGAAATCAAAGCCAAGAGGATCCTTCTTGGTACGAAGCTGTGTTGTGGCCCACGGAATAAGCTGATACAGGTAAACTGCTTCCTACACTTATCTATGTGGCCATTCTTGGTTTTTGTGTTCCGCTTGGTTGCTGGAGCTTCTTCACTGTACCCTGAAGCTTTCCCAGAACTATTTTCATCCATTAGTAGTTGTCAAATCATTCTTTTTGTGGGCGAACCACGGTTGGGGCCTCCTACACTGCCATCTTACTCATGTGCTCAGCTTTGCTTTCTATTCTGCGAAATACCCCATGTAGTTCCAAACAATTCTTTTTTTCTTTTTTTTTTTAAGTCTAATTTTAGCTGAAGTTGTTTTTTTGTTGTTTTCTACCAAAGTACTTTAAGTCATATAAGTATTTATTACAGTGTCACTTATAGTGTGGTCACTCAGTAGAAAACTGTGGAATTAAATCTTACAATAATGATGATGATGACAATCAAAATATAATACTGGATACCACTTATATAGTGCTTACTACGTGCACGGCATTTTTCTAAGTACTTATACATGTATTCATTTGACCCTCACAATAACCCTATGAAATATACACTTTTGCTATCTAAATTTCTTATATACAGAAACTAAGGTACAGAAAGTAGAAGTAGTGTGTCCAAGGTCACACACCTAGTAAGTGGTAGAGGTGGAATTTGAAACTAAGCAGTCCATCTCCAGAGGCCTGCTATTAAGTGTATAAAATAATGGTTCTCTAGAAGAATCCTTCCTATCTAATTAGATAAGGAAAAGTAGCAGGTTAGGTAACCCCAAAAGTAAACTAAAACAAGAATATTTAAAAATGACACATATAAATAATACGTTATTTTTTTTTTTACTTTATAAGTCTTCAGACTTCATTTATTTTCCAGTCTTTTGATGTGGGCATTTGTTTGGAAATGTCCAAGAGCTTGGAATTCCACACCTTCTTCGTTGTATAAACCATAATCATAATGTTTGTGGAGTAAAAATATAAAGCCTTTAAATCTTTATCAAGTCTCTCCAATGTATTCAACTTATCTTTTACAACAGAAATAATTCTTTGTGTACACAACACTGTCTCTTTGTGTCCTCTGTGTCCTCTCCTTATGCACCAGGAAGACTACATTTCTAGCCTCCCTTACAGTTAGGTGGGGAGCCATAAGACTAAATCTGCTCAATGGAATGTAAGAAGTATGTTAAGCCACTTCCAGGTGTAGTCATAACACTATTCCATATTATTCTCAACCCCTCTCTTTTGCTGAAGCGACTTTGGAGGATGGTTTGGACAAAATGGAGGAGAGTTGCTCAACTCACTACACTGTGGAGTGAGAAATAACTTTGGATTGTGTTAAACCCTTAAGATTTCAGAATCTGTTACAAAAGCTTGTATTAACTACTCTGGCACCATTTTCCTACAAATAGCTATCGTGTTGCATTAACATTGCATTTGTTTAAGTAAATTATACAGGTACCACAAACAAACTGGCATGAATAGTTTTAGAAAAAGACAAACGACTCTTGGTCAGCATAAAGTAAAACTGGTAATGAACAAGTATATAAGAGTATAGTTTATTAGTCACAGAGTTGCCATGCAGTCAGTATGCTTTAAAAGCAAATGCAGAGAATTAATTAATCTGGCAAATTAGTTAGATGGAGTTCTGTTAAGCAAACTTTTATTGTATACTCTAGAAATGTCAACCAGTACTAATTCCCAGAACGGTTACATGACTTCCCTGAATACATTTGAATTAGCCTTTACTTAGATGTACATGATGTAATTCAAAAGATTTTTGAATAAATATAAGTAACTAGAATAAGTGTTTTGGAAGACACAAGAATGCAAGAGTTACTCTATCATTTTTAGAAAAGCAAAAGGATAAGTAAATAGGAGATATTGTTCTGATCCTTGAAGAACATATAATGCAACACAAGAGAAAAAAGCAGTACTCACCCAAGGCAAAATATGAGGCTTGTTTTAAGAGAAGGAGAAAGAAAGAACCCTAAGACGGTAGAGGAGATGGGGATTAACTGTACCCGGAGGATGAGCAAGGGATTCATTGAAGGAGAATTTGAGATGTCCTAGGTTAGACTCCCACCCACTCAACCCAGATTAGACCCTGCAACAAGGATGGAGGGCAAGTAGTTTATTTCTGTGGTTCAGCAGGGAAATGGGTGATAACAGAGGGAAGACGGTAGCTAGTAAGGGTGTCATTATGAAGCTAATTGAGCTTTTACAGTAGTTTTGAGGCTCAGACTTAGGGGAAAGCTCTGGGAAACACTCTACAACACACACAACAGAATCTTTTCAACCAAGGAGTAAATGAGCTGGGAATTTATACCCCCATGCTCCTTAGTCATTGGCTGCCAACTTCCGGGCGCCTGGGTGGCTCAGTCGGTTAAGCATCTGACTCTTGATTTCAGCTCAGGTCATGATCTCAGAGTCATGAGATCCAGTCCTTTGTCATGCCCAGCATGGAGCCTGCTTACAACGCTCCTTCTCCTTCTGCCCCTTCTCATCTTTCTCTCTCTCTCCCCCACTCTTTAAAAAAAAAAATAAAAATAAAAATAAAATAGGCAACTTCTGAGGCATCGGTTCCAAAATGTTGTCATCTCACTGTAAGTAGTTTAAAGGTTGCAGAGCATAATGATGTTTTCATAAGCAAAGCAATTTAGTCTGTCTTCTGTTAAGTATTCTTCATAATAAGAAAGAAGGAAATTAACACCTGGCAGATATATCTAATCTAGTCCAATGATTCCTGAGCAGACATGACTTTCTAGTGTTTATCTGTAAACACTCTACAACACAAAATGTCTGGGGAAAAGAAATTAACAGCAATCTGAATTGTAAGTACGTGACTGTGTTCTAAAGACTGGAGTCACAGAACTATCCCAAGCTAAGCAGTAACTTCTAGTACTATTTTATTACTTAATGCTTTACATTCATTGATAATCTAATCAGTCGCCACTACTAGAAAGTGCCTATTTGAGTCACACATGCATTCTATTATGCAATTTTATGTTTCTTAAACATCATTTACTAATTTTTAGCCTTAAAACTCAGAACCAATCTAAAATGTACAGCTCACTGTCCAAAAAAGGTTTGATCTGAAGACATGAACAAGTGAATTTTAATTTATTGCTACCTCTGAGTTCCTAAGTGCTCAAAATAACATTTTGGGGAGTACAGGTTAGGCACTTTTACCATGTAAGTTCACCCACACAGAAAGATAACACAGCCAAATCACAAAGCATCAAACAACATAAAAACCAAAACATTTTTTTATTTCCTATTATGACTCCACTGCTACCCAGTTTGGAGTATTGAGGGGCTACAGAAGAGGTTAGGAGTAGTAAATGCATAAAGGACTAGAATCAGAACAGAAATCTTCCCTGACACTAAATTACTACAGTAATTAATATTGAATAAATGTACAAATGTTCATGGCACTGATATTCCAACTTAAACTAAGATTTTGGTTATTTCTATACTTGGCCTGTAATTAGCACTTTGAGTTTAAAAACCCAGCTCTGTCATTTACTGCTCTTGACCCTGAATAATTTACTCTTTCGACTTGCTCGTGTTCAAAGTAGAATTAAGTTCATCTACTTCACAGGGCTACTGTAAGAAGTAAATGAGATAATATGTACAGAAGAAGTTAGTGTAATACCTGGCATAAAGCCTCCCCCCATTTGCCCCTCTGCTCCTGCACTGATTTGGTGTGTTTATTATAGACTGTAAGTTCCTTTTGGGGCAGGGAAAGGTCTTTTTATTTTTCTAAAGAGGCTTAGCCCTTAGCCCAGAGCTTTGCACAGAGTAGGTATTAAATATAAAAAAAAAAAAGGTGAATGAACATTTGTTGAACTTAATTTGTTTAGACTGTAGCCCTAAATGAAAAGTAAAGACACATGCAGTGTTCTTGAGCATGAAAAGTGTATGGGAAATAATTTAGAAAGTTTATGTGATCTATCAGTTTATGTGACTTTTACTCTACAGGAATAAGACTGAACTTTGTAATCAAACTTGCCATACCACATACTGATACTTGAGCACTTCCCTCAAACTAATCACCGTGAAGGGTTATTCTAACATTTTGCTTTTGCTCAGAACATTTTTTAACTATTTTGAGTTTGCTTATGAGTCACACAGGAAAATCAACATAATTATTTTATAGCCAGTTTCAATTTTAAACACAAAAGTTAATATTTAATCACTACTCCCCAACTTCGTGATCTGCTGCAGCTCAAAATGACTCTGATTATTTCCCATTATCAAATGTAGCATTAAAAGACAAGGATCTCCCAGTCCAATAATGGCAATGCCCAATAGAACACATGAATGACCTATGTTCTGAAGTCAATTTCAAAGAAATTCCTAAGGATATAATGGGCAGAAGTGACACTGTCTAATAAAGACTGTCTCACAAGATCTTTATTTGGAATACAGTGATACTCAGTTAAGTATCTCTAGCTCAATACTGAGCAACATATTAATCACATTATTCTGTGTATTATATATAGGGCTCTGTAGCCTTATTAAATATATATAGATGTAATTTATACACAAAGCATATTTATACACAAAGTATGTAAATGATATGTATATGCTAGGCAGACCGGGCTTACATCTTTCCCGTCTACCTCAGTATTTGCCATCCTTCTGGATACATTCAGGGCCAATATGAACAAACCATCAGTATCTTTATTCATTCCCTTTAACCATCTCCTTTGAATGACTTTCTCTTCTCTACTTCAGTCACTTATTCTCATGAACACAACCTAAATCTCTTCATCACTCCAGACTGCTCCACCTCCAAAATTACTAATGTAAATATCTACTCTGTTCACAGCCCACCAGTCTTCTAGCCTGCTTGCTCCCATCTCAAATATTCTCTAGCCTAACTGGGGTCTCTAGTACCTCCTACTGTGCTGTTCTTTCATTTCCTAACTCACTTGTCAGCTCTTCTCACCATCATCACTACCATTACCTTGGGCCCAAGCCACCAACATTTCTTTTTTTTTTTTTTTTAAAGATTTTATTTATTTATTTGACAGAGAGACAGCCAGTGAGAGAGGGAACACAAGCGGGGGGAGTGGGAGAGGAAGAAGCAGGCTCCCAGCGGAGGAGCTTGACATGGGGCTCGATCCCAGGATCCCGGGATCACGCCCTGAGCCGAAGGCAGATGCTTAACGACTGAGCCACTCAGGCGCCCCAAGCCACCAACATTTCTTAACCAGGTTATTGTGATAAACTCCCAATGGGTCTCTCTGCTACTGTCTATTCCTCTCAACAGTCTATTCTCTGCCTAGCAGTTAGAGTAATCCTTTTAATATGTAAGTCACGTCATGGCACTCTTTCGTTCAATACTGTCTAATAAAATACTGTCAGAATAAAAGTCAAAGTGTTTACCATGACTTTTAAGAGCATCCATGAGCTGGTGTCTTACTGCCTCTTTGACCTCATTTCTTTACCTTTTTCCCTTGCTCAATGTAATTCAACCATACTAGCCTTCTCAACTCTGCTTGAACAGACAAAACAGGTATACTCCCACCTCAAGGCTTTGTACTCCTCTTCTCCCCCTGTATGGAACGTTCTTCTCTCAAGTGTCTCTTTGGCTTGCTGCTTCCTTCAAGTCTCTGCTCAAATGTCCCTGTGCCAATGAAGCATTTGACCAATCTATTTAAATGATGGAATGCCATTCCCCTATCTTACCACTATTCTCCCTTTCTCTGCTTTTCTCCACAGAACCTATCACCATGTGACATACTAGTTTCTTAATTACTTATTGGCTATTGTTTATTGTATATTCATTAGAATATAAGCTTCATAAAGGCAGAAACTTTTGTCTATTGCTTACTGATGTATTCTTTGTGCCTAGAACAATGTTTTGCACATAGCAGACACTCAATAATTATTTAGATTTAATAAATGCAGCTTAAATTACATGGTGCATTATTTAAACCATATTTAAGCCACCAAATTTAGTGTATGTAAAAATCTGGATAAGTAAGGAAATTCTTGGATGAATATGAGGGAAAAACTTCACTAAGTCTTGGAGTTAGATCCTTTTATGAAAAGAGACTCTAGAATTATTCTGAAGCTAGAGAAATTAAACTACAGTTGTTAGAGGTCTACTTGAAAGATAAGTTTCTCGTAAACTAGTTATTTAGAAATACAGATTTGACCTTTCAATTTGGCAAAATAAAGTGCTTCTATTACGCTCCTTTCTTGAAACCTACAAAAACCAAAAATGAAAAAGAGAAAAGAAAGCTGCCCCTTAAGCAAGAAATGGCCATAACTATAAAGAACAAGCTATGAAGACTACATGACAAATTCAGCAAAATGTGGATTAAAATGCCAAGAATAAACATGTACATTCTCAGACCTCCAGCAGACTATAGATTTCTCCAAATGTCACAGTCCGAAGACGTCTATCCAAAATTCCTTTGATTGAAGTAACGAGATCTCATGGATATGCCCAAATCACTACAGAATCTGGAAAAGCCTTAAAGGGACATTAGTTCACTCACAGAGAATGTGAGAGAAAGTGGACTTGAAGGAAGAGTCCTATAGATAAACCTTTTTCCTTATTTTTTGCCTTGGCCCCTGGTAGAGGACTGATGAATGCATTGTACAAGCCATGATCAATTTTGCAGCACTGACCAGAGTCAACTGAGTAGAAACAGACATTAGGCTACTCCCCTGAGAGCTTATTACAAAAAGGCTTCGCTGAAGAGCCACACAACTTCCTGCTTGCATTTAAAAAAAAAAAAAAAAAAAGAAAAAATCTAAACTATAGCTTAAATTAAACGCATCTTGTTCTTAAAACCTCTCATCATTCTTCTATTCTTATAACTGCTAACTCCATAGTTGAGCTGCACACTGATATGTAGCTCTTGTGCTACTTCCTATGGTGTGGCCAGAAACGTCTGGTCACCACTACACAAAGAACACAGGACATAAAGCATAACGTTTTCCTGGAAGATTTTCTGATTCTCTGTTCACTTCCTCTCAACTTGTTGAAATCCCATTTTCACAGAGCTACTTAAATACTCCATTCTTCCATAAAAATTCCACTTTAAAAAAAATAACTCATTTTCCAAAAAAATATCTGAATAGATGCTTGAATACTAAAATCACTCTTTTCCACCCATTGAAGGCACAATCATATTCAATTCTTGCCTTTCCAAAGACAAGAGGATACTTAATATAGTCATAATAATAAAAAAATCTATAATAGTGAATAGTAAGAAATGTCTAGAAGCATTAACTCCTCTGACATGAGTAACACACCTGATCGTCAAATTTATTTTTCTGCCTTTGACTGTTTTCTTTCCATCATTAAGCCTGATTTCCTTTCAGTTAAAGAGAAGTAAGATAATATCATAAAGTTGATGTGAACCCAATGATTTCAAGCTAAAATTTATTGAAAACTTGCTATTTTTATTTCATTTAATCATAACAAAAAAACAGCCAAATTAGTTAGTGATAGTTTTCCTATTTTATAGATGAGGAAACTAAGGTTGAAGGAGAGACTGAATAATTTGCCCATAGGCACACAGACTGGAAGTTCTAATCCATTCTGCCTTATTCTAGATTAGAGTTTCAAACTTTGTGCCCTAAGCTTATTGATAAATATATCTACTGAAGTATCCTGGACCAATCATTTCAAAGTAAGCCAAGGGCTTCATCAATTGCTCTTCATCCTATATTTTCACCCTCCCCCGAATACTTTAGATTTCTATACTATTTAACTAGCTTTGAAAATACTTTCATAAGCATTAATGGTTTGAATCCCACAATAAATCTATAGAATATTTACCATTTTACATAACAGGGAAGCGAAACAGATATTATAAATTACCCAGTCATATCGTAGCCAGGTTACAAATATAGGCCTTCTTATTCTATTTTCAGTGCTCTTTTCAGAACTGTTAAAATCTTTAAAAGTATCTAGTATCTTTTCTTAAAATAAGGCAGTCATAAAGTACTCGGTGAAATATCATGCTTTAAATTTTATTCAATTATTTTGAAAAAAACACTGATTTCATATTATGTACAAATTGTGGTCAGGGACATTATTTTCAGTAAAATGAATAGAGTCCATCTTCTGAATGCAAGGAATTTTCAGTGCCAGGCATTGAGCCACAGCTTGACAAACATGAGGCCTGAAATGACATTGCTTCCATGATCACATCAAAGATTGCTTAGTACATCAAATGTATGGGGAGGAGTGGTGGGAAGGAAGTGTGAATAAGTAGGGTGGGTTCTAATTATGAAAACTCGTTTGCCTTGCTAAGACTTACACTTTATAATGTAGGGATAGATGAAGAAAACCCACCGAAGAATTCTGATAATGGGAAGTGACATGTTTGTAACTGCATAATAAAGAATAACTCAGGCAGAAGAGGGAAGATGGAGTCAAGGGACAGACTAAAGTCGGGGAAACAAGTAAGAAAGCTATTGTAACAATCCCCCAAGGATTACTCGGTCCACAAATCTGGCTGATTATTAATATTACCAAGGAAGCCTATAAAAATGCAGGTTTGGGGGCCCTATGAGAAGTTTCTGACTCTAGGTCTGGGCCACCAGGTGATTGTTGTAATGAGCTAAGCGCAGAATTCTCTTGCCTGGACGAGAGGCTCTGAGGAAGTAGTAGTGAAGGGTGGGGAGAGACTTAAGAGATACTTAGGTAGCAGAATTCACAGGTTTTAGTGATTGTTGGACATCGACCTAGAGCAGTTGTGTAGATGGATGGGCCATTCATTAAGACAAGAGGAGCATTAGATCTTCAAGGACAAGAAAAGATGATGAGATAATCCACGGGACATGCAGGTGCAAGTGACCACTAGGCAGTGAGACATCTGTGTATGGTTTGCCAGCAGAGCTCTGCACTGAAGACCTAAGAATAAACCTAGGAAATAACAGTGTTTACTTCTGACTGAGAAAGGAGAGTCCTCAAAGGACACTGAAGAAAGGCCAGAGAAATAGAAGATGACAAGAACGATTCAATATTCATTCAAATATTTAATAGAGAAAGTTTGATCTGGGGACGTGTGAAGGCCCGAATTTCAAGTAAAGGCATCCTAAACATACTGTCAGCAAAAGAGCAGAAGACAGAACAATCACAGCAAAAGGTTTATTTACCTAAGGGAGGAACAGGGTATGATCAGGCTTGTTTTTTAGGCACAGAACTCTATCACACTGGTAGAAAGGATATGGGAGGGGAGTGTGTCTAGAAGTGGGAGAACAGTCTGAAACTGTGCGGCTGTGATAAGGCCCTAATCTAACAGGTAGACAAAAGACACCCATTCCAAGAGACAGAAGACAGAACCTGAGTCCCTGTGGGAATGGTAAAGGGGGGAGGAGTCAAGGGTAAAGTAAGGATTCTAGTCTGGCAGGCTGGGGACTGGCAAATTAGGGTTAGAGAGGGCAGAACACTAAGTTTTGGGGATGATGTTTTTGGTGTAAGAAGTTTGAGGCACAAGTCTGGCATTTTATAGATAGCTGGAAATACAGTTCTAATGCTCTTCTGACAAGCCAGGGCTCAAGTTATGATTTCAAAGTCATCAGCAGTATGTATGGTAACTGAAGTAAAAGACAGTCACCCAGGCAAATATATATTTAGTGAGAATAAATGAGTAACAGTGGTGATTGCCAGGAGAGTCAGAATGTAGTACTCAGAACCAGAGATAATAGTGCAGATATTGCCTGACCTACACCAAGAGCAGTGAGACCTACATTCTTTATTCTGCATACTATTGGTGTACTCCTTGAACGGATCTTTAGTATTTGGGGCAGTTACATCACGCTGACATCTTGTAATCTGCTGGAAATTAACTAAAATCTGTGGGTGAAAAAAAGGAGAAATCTGTGGATAATTTTCAATTTAACTGTTATTAATTTTGGTCTCCTCTGGGCTATCTTTGTACAAATAATTTTATAAACCTAAGTATAGCACTTTCCAATTATACTGATTATACTGATTGTATCAGTTATAATGCTTTTGGTGCAAGAAACAGAATACTCTGCTAAAAGTAGTTTATACTCGGAGGACTTTTATTTCCCTTGTGTAACTCAAGAGTCCAGAGGTTTGTGTGTTCTAGGTTGGTTCAGCACATCAGCAATGATGGGGAACCTAGCCTTTCTCCTCCATTAGCAGCCAACTTCAATGTGTCAGTGATACATTCATCAAGGGCAAAGATGGTGGCAACAGCTCCAAGCATCATACTTTCAGATGATAGCATCTGAAAGCAGGATGGAAGAGATGGGCATCTTTCTCAAAGGCCTGCTACCTTCTCACTTCGTAATTAAAAATTAAAAAATAATTTACATTAAGTTAAATGGATAAATCTTAAGTGTAAAGTTGCATGAGTTCTGACAAATGCATACACCCAGATAACCCACATCTTATTGAGATAAAGAACATTTTCATTACCTCCAGAGAGTTCCCTTGGGCGTTTTCCTAGTCAATCACAAGCATCAGAGTCATCTATACCCTGAGGCAAACCACAGCTCTGATCTCTTAAATCATTCTTTTAAATCAGGGATGACAATCTTTCCCAGAGGCCCCCCCCCCCAGTGTACTTGGCCTTACATCCTTGGTCAGAACTGTCTCAATCTTCTTTTAAGTCAATTACTACTTAAAAAGGATGGTAGTCTAGACCGTTGTGACTCATCCATCCCTTGCAGCTGTGGGAGGGACCCATCTGACCTCAGCACTTTGCTGCAAGCCCAAATAAAATGTTTTTGTTTGTTTGAAGCAAGAAAAGAGAGAGAAATGGCTGTACACACACACACCCCATCTTATTGGTCTATATATCCAGCCATCCATTATCTGATCTATTCATCTAACTTTATTTCACTTGCAAATGTGCTAAGTATATACTCATTTATGTCAATGATTAAAATACTGAAAATAACACAAACAAATGTAGAGGACTGCCCCAAAGTTAACACCGATCTACATTTAAAGTCCTTCAACCTGGTCCAAATGCAACTAAACGTACCTTGTCTGAGCCCCAAATCTCCATACAGCCCACAAGGATATTGTGAGGAGCTTCCTTCAATCCTTTATGACTCTGCTCCCCACACTGGTGTGCACAGAGTTGTGTCAGTGGATACATTTTGTACTTCTTCCCCTTAAAAGCCCTTTTCCATACTGAGATATAGAAAGTAGTTAGAGATATAGTAGTTTCCAGAGCCTAAGGTTATTCTCAGCTCTTTTTATGTGTCTGTCAGTCTTGCATATTTATTCCTTGCTTTGTGCCAGTTTCTTCTTGTACACATCCTTCCAAAAGCTGAGCTCATGAGAATGATCAGAGCAAGAACTTGTTTTTTTCAGTTTCCTTCCATTTTTCCAATTTTTCAGTATGTTAATAATTTCATTGTGAGCCTCCCATTTCCTTTTTAACCCAGCTTCCTTTTGGTTTGTATCTAATATTTCTATGATTTTAGGAATTAAAAAAAAAAATCTTCCTTCTAAGCAATATCCAAGTTGCCATACCTAACTGGGCTAGCATGTTCTTTATTTTTATAGACCCTAAAATGGCACTGGCACATTCCATTAAAATAATTTTCCTAACCTCTATTTATCCTTACTGGTTGTAACTAGGTCCAGAACATCATACTCCCTTGTAGCATAATCTACCATCTGAGATGAGACTAACAGCAAGATCAGTAAAGAATGGACCAACTATTTTGCTTTAGCAGAATGATGCTTCCACAGTGTAGTTTCCCACCATGACCTTTATCTGCCTCTAGGCCAGATCTGAAACTTGCATTAGGAGAGCAGCAGTCATATTCTTCATCTATCTAACATATCTGTATTTGACTCTGTATGTCTTATCTTGTACTCTCATGCTCAGTTCTCCACCAGACTTAAACCTAGTAGCTCAATGATTTCCAAGCAGGGACTCCCTTCCACATATTTCAACAGGTGTTATTTTACTTGCACAGCATATAACCTCCTCTTGGCACATTCCAGTTAATACCTGCATCTCAGCAAGTATGTCTTGCCTAGATCATATTTTCCTGTTTTCATTATATTTTAGGCTTATCTTATTATCAGCTCTAGTTAAAAAGTACAGATGTTAAAAAGTGTTGATTAGAGATACAACTGAAAGAAAGTCAATTACTTTTTAATATTTTAAAAAGAGACCGTTGCAAAGTAGTATAGGAACCAGAAGAACGAATTTAAGGTAGATTTTTTTCTATTTAAAAAAATTACTTAATTTTTTGGTAGCAAAACTGGTGTATCTTTTTTACCATATTTTCTCTTATGAATCACTGACATTTTCTCAGCTACTGTGTTACCTCCAACTTAGGTTATACGTCTATCTTGTTTTATCATTTTATCTGTGCATTATTCTTCCCTTCCCTCAAATTTTAGTTTAGAGTTCTTTTTATCAGTTTGGCAAGATTCCAAATAAATGCTTCCCTTTCAGATGTACTATATTCTTATGGGGAGTCTGTTGTATTAACAGCATAAGCCCTGGTTAAGAAAGCCTAGTTTTTGGTCTTCTTTTGCTTTTTTGGAAGGATGCTACTTGATACACTTTACCTTTTATTTCTTCTTCAAAGTCATAGTCTCAACTGGAAGAAGAGATGAAAATACCTTTTCAATGACCAAAACAGTGCTTGGGTTTTATCATTCATTGCCATATGAATCAACAGGTATAATGCAGTCTATAAATGGGATAAGTTTCGGGAAACCTCCTAAGGGAACCTCCCATATCCATTTCATCATGATTTGCCTCAATATAAATGAGAAATAAGATGCCTTCCTTGGAGGATTTGATTTGGTTTATCCTCAGGCTCTCTTTGGAGACCTACATGTATTTCCCTAATGTGTAAAGATTAGGTTATAAATTATCAGCCAATGTATAAAAAGATAGAGATAGTATTGTTAAGGATTCCTTTACAGCTTATAAAAATACTCTTTTACCGATGATAGTTGCCAGGAACTACATACGTAGGACTTAAAATCTGAGGTTGAACTTGAAAGTGTGTCACGCACAAGAGAAACAAAAAGACACAGTAATATTATCTTCAGGAATTTGCAATCTATTCAGTAAGCTAGCACTCCTGAACACAGCCATAAACACATATCCTTGCTGGAACACCAGGCTTCTATAAAAATCGACCAGAGCGGTGGGCTCACATAAGTGATCTTGAGATGATTTTACTGCAGCAAGGAAACATCAATTCACAATTATCCTCCAATTTTAGAAGAATATAGATCAGTTAAATACTTGACACAGAGAACAAGTTTCATAAACAGAATTCAACAAGCACAGGGATAATAATCTAAATTATATCCATGATATTTTTATGACAAAGAATAATTTAAATATTTTCTATTCAAAATATAAGCAATACTGAAGATCATATGCCAAAGTTACTTACTTTTACTATGATAAGCCTAGCCAGGTTTTCACATCTCTGGTTTTCATTTTCTGTATACTCTACTTCAAACAGAGTATTATAATTTTCTAGTAATTTAGCCATTATCTTGTTGCAGATGTCTTGTTCTTTCATGCCTTCAAGCCCGGGTGGCACACTAGAAATAAGGGGGAAAAAAAGAGAGGAATTTGTAAAAACAAAACATGCCTCTCAGCTGACTCAGGCATATATTTTGACATCTCCTATATGACTGACCAGCCTTCTTACAAGGACACATGCAATTTTCAACAAGCTCTATGGTGACATGAATGATACTGCTGGGACAAGGTCTGCATCAATAGGTTGTGCTGAATAAGAAAAGTACATGTTGCTCAGGAGGAAGGTACAGGTTAACATGGGTGCCATAATGCTTTGTATATATTAGAAATTGCTACACATAAAGTAACATTTCTATAAGAGAAAAAGTGATTAGAAACAAGTGTTGTAACAAAAAGAATGAATGTTTTATGTGACAGAAACAGCCACAGATATAATAGCAACACAATCTTTATTGAAGGACTTCTTAGATAATGTACAAAAAGTACCAAACTTAAAGAAAAATATGAAAACTTCCAGAAATATTACTTTATGTTTCTGGGTACAAAAGAAATATATAATTTTGTGACATCAATAACTGAAAGAGGTGGGGATGGAGCTACAGAAGAGCAGAGTTTTTGTTTTGTTCTGATTTTTAAATTAATCTCTATTCTCAACATTGGCTCAAGCTCATGACCCTGAGATCAAGAGTTGCATGCTCTACTGACTGCGCTAGTCGGGCACCCTGGAGCAGAGTTTTTGTATGTTACTGAAGTAAAGCTGGTATTCAAATTATTAGTGTTATAAGTTTACGATGTTAGATGTAATCCCCATGGTAACTGCAAAGAAAATACCTATAGAGTGTATATGAAAGATAATAAGAAAGGAATTTAAACATTATACTGCAAAAAAATTTTAACTAAACACAAAAGAAAATAGTAATGCAGGAAATGAAGGACAAAAATGCTGTAAGGTCGGGGCGCCTGGGTGGCACAGCGGTTAAGCGTCTGCCTTACGCTCAGGGCGTGATCCCGGTGTTACGGGATCGAGCCCCACATCAGGCTCCTCTGCTATGAGCCTGCTTCTTCCTCTTCCACTCCCCCTGCTTGTGTTCCCTCTCTCGCTGCTGTCTCTCTCTCTGTCGAATACATAAATAAAATCTTAAAAAAAAAAAAAAAAAAATGCTGTAAGGTCATAGAAAACCTATAGTACAATGACACAAATCCTTCCTTATCAGTAATTACTTTAAATGTAAACGGATTAAACTCTCCAAAAGATAGAGACTGGCAGAATGAATAAAAACATACAGTCTAACTATATTCTGTCTACAACAGACTCACCTGAGATCCAGAGTCACAAACAGGTTAAAAGTAAAAGGATGGGAAAAGATAATCCATACATATAGTAAGTGAAAGAGAAGAGAGGTGGCTATAGTAATATTATACATAATAAACTTAAAATACAAAAAAAGGTTTAAAGAGACAAAGTCATTATATAAAAGTTTCAATACAGCAAGAAGATATAACAATTAAAAACATTTACACAGCTAATGACAGACTATCAAAATATATGAACAACAAAGTAGACAAAATTTAAGGGAGAAATAAACAGTCTACAATGGTTCATGAGTTCAATACCCCACTCCCAACAATGGACAGAACAACCAGACAGAAGATAAGAAATGGAGGACTTAAAAAAAACAACAAACCAACTAGATCAGACACACAGAGACTATTTTACCTAACAACAACAACCAGAATAACCACTTTCCTCAAGTGTATATGGGACATTTTCCAGGATATACCATATGTTAGGCCACAAATTAATCTCAAAATATTTAAAAAGATATTCATTTTACAAAGTAACTTCTTGGGCCACAATGGGATAGAAATAATAACATCAAGAAAATTGGAAAGTCCTCAAAATTGTGGAATTATGTTTAAGCAATCAATGGAACAAAAAATAAATTTCAAGGAAAATTAGAAAATATTTAGAGATGAATGAAAATGAAAACACAGCAAAACCAAAATTTATGGGATGCGGCAAAACAGAGCCTAAGGAGGAAATTTATAGCTGTTAGCACACCAAGAAGCAAGAAAGATCTCAAATAAAAAACTAACTTTACAACTTAAAAGAACAAGGAAAAGAAAAAAGTAAACACAAAGCTAGGAGGAGGAGAGAAATAATAGAAATTAGATCAGAGATAAATGAAATAGAGGCACAATAGAGAAAAATCAACGAAACCAAAAGTTGGTTCTTTGAGAAGATCAACAAAATTGACAAACCTTTAAATAGATGAATTGTAAAAAGAAAAAGGGGTGCTCAAATCTGAAATTAAAGTGGGGACATTGCTACTGATTCTATAGAAATAAAAAGAATTATAATTACATAGAATTATGTACTATGATATTTGTACACCAATGAACTGGATAACCCAAATGAAATGGACAAATTCCTAGAAACACTAAACCTACCAACACAGAATCAGAAGATACAGAAAATCTGAATAGACGAATAGCTAGTAAGAAGACTGAATCAGGAATCAAAAATTTCCCAACAAGAAATGCCCTGGACCTGCTGGCTTCACTGGCAAATTCTACCAAAAACACTTAAACTCATACCAAAAATTCTCAAATGTTTCCAAAAACTGAGAAGGAGAAAACACTTCTTAACTCATTCTGTGAGACCAACATGACCTTATATCAAAGCCAAACAAAGACTACTACAAGAAAACTATAGACCAAAACTCCTTATGAACAATGTGCAAAAATTCTCAACAAGATACTATCATACAGAATTCAGCAGCATGCTGAAAGGGTTATATAGCATGACCACATAGGATTTATTCCTGGAATGCATGGATGGTTCAACATACAAAAACCCATCAATGTAATATGACACATCAACAGAAAGAAGGAAAAAAATCCCACATGGTCATCTTGATTGATGCAGAAAAAGCATTTGACAAAATTCAACACACTTTCATCATAAAAACACTCAACAAACTAGGAAAAAAATCTTAACACAATAAAAGCCATATATGATAAACCCATAACAAACATCATATTCAATGGTGAAAAAATGAAAGCTTTTCAGTTAAGAGCAGGAACAAGGCAAGGGCACCTGCTTTCACCATTTTTATTCAACATAGTACTCGAACTTCTAGCCAGACCAATTAGGCAAGAAGAAATTAAAGGCATCCAAATTGGAAAGCAAGAAGTAAAATTATTTCTGTTTGCACATAATATGATCTTAAGATTCCCAAAGGTTACACAAAAATCTATTAGAACTAAAAAACAAATTAAGAAGGGTACCAGGATACAAAGTCAACAGACAAAAAGCAATTGCATTTCTATAAACAATGAACTATCTGAAAAGGAAATCACGATACTACTCCATTTGCAATAGCATCAAAAGGAATAAAATACTTAGGAATATATTTATCCAAGGAGGTGAAATACTTGTACAATGAGAACTACAAAATGCTGGTGAAAGAAATTAAAAAACAAATAAATGGAAATATATCTCACGTTCATGGATTAGAAGACTTATTATTGTTAAAATGCGAGTATTACCCAAAGCAATCCACAGATTCTATGCAATCCTTATCAAAATTTCAACAGTATTTTCTTTCAGAAATAGAAAAACCCATCCTAAAACTCATATGGAATCTCAAGAGATCCCTAATAGCCAAAACAAACTCAATAAAGAACAAACAATAGAAGATTCACAGTTACTGATTTCAACATTTACTACAAAGCTACAGTAATCAAAACAGTGAGGTTTTGGCATAAAGCCAGACATACAGACTAATGGAATACAATAGAGGACCCAGAAATGAACCTTTGGCTTATATGATCAAATGACTTTTGACAAGGGCGTTAACACCACTGAATTCAAAATGGACTATCTTTCAACAAATAGTACTGCAAAAACTGGATTTTCACATGCAATTACCTATCATATACAAAAATTAATTCAAAATGGACCAAGAATCTAAAACGATAAAACTCTTGTAAAAACACATAAAGCAAAAACTTCATGACACTGAATTTGGCAATGATTTCTTGGCTATGACACATAAGGCACAGGCAACAAAAGAAAAATAGGTAAATCAGACTTCATGAAAATTTGAAAATTTTGTGCATCATGACACTATCTACAGAGTAAATATGTAACCTACAGAATGGAAGAAAATACCTGTAAGTCATATGTTTGACAAGGAGCTAATATCCAAATTTATATAGAGAACTCCTAAATTTTAATAAAAAAATTTTGATTTAAAAATTGGCAAAAGAGTTGAATAGACATTTCTCCAAAGAAGATATACAAATAGCCAATAAGCATATGAAAAGATGCTCTGCATCACTAATCATTAGGGAAAAGCAAACAGAAATGACAATGAGATATCACCTCACACCCATCAGAATGGCTACTATCAAAAAACCAGAGAATGACAAGTATTGGTGAGGATGTAGTGAAATTGTAACCCTTGTCCACTGTTGGTGGGAATGTAAAATGGTATAGGCACTATGGAAAAAAAGTATGGGCAGTTCCTCAACAAATTAAAAATAGAATTACCATATTATCCACAAATTCCTCTTCTGGACACACACCAAAAAAAAAAAAAAAACAAAAAACTGAAAGCAAGGTCTGGAAGAGATATTTGTACACCCATGTTCATAATAGCATTATTCACAACAGCTAAAACATGGAAGCAATCCAACTATCAGTGGATAAATAGATAAGCAAAATGTGGTATATACATACAATGGACAATTATTCAGCCTTAAAAATGGAAGAAAATTCTGCAATATGCTACGACATGAATAAACATTGAGGGCATTATTTTATATAAAATAAGCCAGCCATAAAAAGACAAATACTGTATAATTCCACTTACATGAAGTACTTGGAGTAGTCAAAATCATAAAGACAAAGTATAGTGGCAGTTGGCAGGGGCTAGGGTTGGGGTGAGGAGTTACTATTTAATGATACAGTGTTCCAGTCTTACAAGATGAAAAAAAGTTCTGGGGATGGATGTTGGTGATGGTTGTACAATAGTGTTAATGTACTTAATATCACTGAATTGTTCACTTAAAAATGATTATGATGGTAAATTTTATGTTACTTGTATTTTAATCACAATAAAAAACATTTACCAAAAAAGAACGCAACTACCTCTACATTGCACATAAGACAACTGTGAACACAGACATCTGGTTATCATGACTCCCGAGTTATGACTGCTTGATGAAAGGCAGATAGTGATGAGGCAAGAAAGATTTGCAACAATCATATTCACATAAACAACATGTTAAGGCTATGCATTACAGGCATCACAGGATTTAACAAAAATAAGATTGTTTATTCTTCAATAGAACTACCTTATTCCCTTTTTTTCTTTGGAGATTTTATTTATTTGGGAGAGAGAACACTAGAGAGACAGAGCAAGCATGAGTGGGGTGGTAGGGGAGGGAGAAGCAGACTCCATCCCAGGACTCTGGGATCATGACCTGAGCTGAAGGCAGACGCTTTACCGACTGAGCCACCCAGGCGCCCCTAGAATTACCTTATTCCCTTTATTATATGAAGTCTACATCTAGATTGAAAGCAAACTTCAAAAGAATTATTTTAAAAATAAGCCATATTTTAACTTCTCCTGTTAAATAAATTTGAAGTTTACCCTAAAGAACTGATTTTACTGACCTACGTGTTCTGAAGACACTTTCAAGAACATCTTGCCAAAGGTCTGATGTGGTATTTACTATAAAGTTTTCGGCGTTGTGAATGCGTCTCATACTCAAGGGTCATGTGTTAAACACACTGGGTGGAACAATGGCTGAAAACTACTGCTCAGTCTAAGCATTCTCAGTGGGAGTGATACTGTCCCCAATGGGGGCAAACTAGTTCTTAGAGTAGGTGGAAAAACTTACTCATTTTAATATATGAAGTACAAATGCATACAGTAACAGAGATATACAGCATATTCATGATGTTAAAATTTAATTGGGGGAGGAGGGAGATGTGATTAGGGAAAGAAAGAAATCTAGGAAGGCTCCTTAGGGAAACAATAATGAAAAAAAAAAAAAAAGATTGAGAAACCCTCCTCTAGTCCCTCCTCCGGTAAGTTACCATGAAAGTTTAATACTGGCTTTGGAAATGGGATCCACTTGAAGGTGAGTGAACAACGCAGAGAAAAGTGGGACTCTTAGAGCAAAGGTCCAGGTGGAAGGGTCAAGGGAAGCATTCCAGATTCTGAGTTAGAAAATGAGGGTTCAGTGTCTGGCTCCACCACTTAAAGTTGCTTGACTGAACCCTCATTTCTTCCTTTATAAAACAGACATGTTGGTAATATTAATATTGTAGGGATCTTCTGAGAATTACATTTTTAAAAAGTTGTGTGAAAAATACTGTGCAAAAATATGGGGTCATAAAATAGTGGTTACCAGGGACTAGGGTGAGGGTAAGGGTTGTTTAAAAGGGATACAAGCAACTGTTTGGAATGATGGAAATGGTCTGTATCTTAGCTGTGGTGGTGGTGATGAATTCGTCAAAACCCATAACACTACACTCAAATGGATGCATTCTACACTATGTAAATTGTGCCTCAAAAAATCCAACTTTTAAAAAAAGTACCTTGTAAACTATAAATAATCATACCAGTGTTTTTTATTATGCAGAGTAAAATTTTAGTTTTCACTGTAACACTGTTGGTTTATACTGAACTTGCAATTGGCTAAAATTCTCTAGTCTTTATTTTGTAGGAATGGCTATTAAACCAGGTCTTTCTGTTCCTGATTCCTCACTATAAATATCTGCTAATTCTCCATCTATTTTTTTCACTTATGATAGAATATAAAGAAACATTTGTGTAGTCTTCTTCAATATTTTATTTCTAACCTCGCTATTCAACATACTATTCTCCTCACCTGTTTCATTGATGACTTTTATATGCATAAAGTCTTCTGTCCTAATCTACGTCATTAATAAAGGGCTTAAGTAGATAAAGAGTGATGAAATACTTCATTTGTAATCTCTTTTTGGGCTGTCATCATTTGATTCATCCATACCTGTAGAATCTGACTGTTCACCCAGGACTGAACGTTCCTAATTGCATTATCACTAGATCACATTGCCCAATCTTGTCTACACACATTCTATGCAAATATTATGTCCTTATTATTTTGCAATTAAAAATGCTGACATGCTGGGACATTCCCCCTTATGTGGTTCTTTGCAAAAGAAAAAAAAAAACTATTACTGAAAGCAAACACCAAAGGCCAAATTTAATAACCATTTTAAAAGGTGTAAAAGTTTCCCAATGTGTACTGTCCTATCTATGAATCTACTGCAATTGACTTATACATTGATATGTCTGAATGAAAATTTAATGGAAATGAAAAGCTGGAAGATGTTTTTTAAAGATAACATTCAATAATAAGGCTCCTAATGTTTCTTAGAATTGAGGTGAGGCAGTGGAAATAAAAATTTCCAGAATTGTTTTTGTACCTGGCCCCACCCTTGGCAATGTTTCCTTCTTAAGAACTACTGATGTTGGCATTTCCAGGTATTCAATTTATATTATGTATGTCGGCTTCCATGTTTTCCCCCTCTCATTGCAGAGTTTATTAAGAGTGCCACTTATAATCCAGTCAATGAGTTAGTTGCTTCTACTCAAAAGCACTAATAGAACATAAAATTTCCTAAATGAAAGTTCTAGACTATTATAGGACAACAATTATCCAACCATGTGTTTCTACAAATCAATATTTTGGATAAAATGGAAAACCTTATATGAATGGCTTAGATACTTTTGAATATCCAGATGTTTGACATCAAGTTACCAATCACTTGGGGGGATATATAACTTTTGAAAACTTCATATTGGATAACTAGGTATGTTTCAATTTATTTTACATAGATATAAGGTTTCAACCACAATAGAGAAAAAATAATAACTGATTATTATTCTTAAGCGTAGTTGATATTAAACCTACAATAATAAAAATTAGATAGAAGTTGATACACTTAAGCACATGAAGACTAGGGTATTGTTATCGTCATTTTTGGTAGTTCTCCAAAGACTTGCCATGTTATATATTATAACTAAGTATCTCTTTAAGTGTCTTCTAGAAAAACTTTCAATAGTATAGACATAAGGAGAACACGGAGGTAAAGGTAAAGGGATGAATGCGGTTTTTCTAAACCACTACCAGAACCAGAAGAATATCAGTGTCTCAAAGATAAATAATCATTTATCTGAAAGGGTCACAATTAGAAAGGTCTAACAGACTCTGGGTGAAGAGGAGTGCCTCCACTTAAAACTGGCCTCCAATTTTCCATGACGTCCATTTTGATACAAGGATGTGGCTGATGTTGAAGCATATTAAAGTGATGGGTTAATAACTCTATTAAAATCTTGTTAGAAGCAGCCAGGGTATCTATGGAATTTCAGATAACCTATACTAGAAAAGCCAAACCATGACAAGAAAGGACACACGGAGTGGGGATCATGTACAGAGGCGTGAGCCCTTTGCTGGTCACTCTGCTATACTGTAGACCAGGAAGAGCCAGGGCTCCGGGCCAGAGTGACTGTGCTCCTGCGGTGCTTCTGCCGGTTATCACAGGTGTCACCCAGGCCCCTTATCTTCAACATCAGCACCGGAATGACCCCTTGGATCGCCTCCATTTCTGTAATTCTACTTTTCTCAAGAAGTACGATGATGTACTTGGGAGCGTGTGGACCACTGGTGACTAGTGACTGAGGAGCACAGAAAGTGACTGTATATGCGCAAGTTCTACCACCTTTAACAAAATGTAAGGATTTTGTACAAACTCAACTTTAGCACAACCTCTCATTTTAAAGCCTGGAGGTGAAAAAAAATCCCACTTTCAATTTAAAGACTTAATTTCAGGGCCTTACCTATAAGAAACTTTTCAAAGTCATTGTTCACTGGGAATATCAGTCTTAGTCCTGGGGTTGCTTATGAATTTTATCCAGACCAAAAGCGACTAAGATCAGACTGTTAGCAGTCTGAATACCTCAAGTAATTTCTAGTGTTATTTTTCATCATTTTCTCCTGGCTTTAGCATCTGATGATATAACAATACATTTTCAGCTTTTACTCATGATGTTCTTTTTTCTGTGTAAAGTCTTTCTTCTCCTTCTTCACTTAGTTAAGTCTAATTACCTTCCAAGGTTCAACGAAGTTATCCCCCCATCCCATCAGAATTCACTGCAGCTTCTTTATTCTCACAGAATTCATTTAATTTTACAGCATAGCATTTATTATATTGTTTTGTGTCATAATTTGCTGTGAAGATATTTCTCATTACACTGTGAGTATCTTAAGGGCAGGGAGTCTAACTCATCTTAAATCTCCAACAGAGCCTAATACTGTATGTGACTTACAGAAACTAAAGAAATTGCATATTCTTAGAAGCACAAGTTGCCTTTCTAGTTCCTTTTCAAATGAACTAAAAAGTTACTTGCCACTTTCAGTTATAAGATGAGTTAGTTCTAGGGATCTAAAGTATAGCATGGTGATTATAGATAAAAACACTACATTATATATTTGAAAGTTGCTAAGAGAATAGATCTTAAGTGCTCTCAACACAAAAAAGAAATAATAATTATGTGACATGCTTGGTTAGCCAATGCTATGGTGGTAATCTTTTGCAATATATGTTAAATCAATACACAGTACACCTTAAATTTACAATGTTATGTGCTAAGTATATCTCAATGAAGCTGGGAAAAAATAAATTCTTAATGGCACCAAAAAACGTGAATTTCCTCTTTGTACATAAACAGACCATATGTTCGTACTGTATAATATAAAATATAGCGAAGAATATACTCAATGTTCTTACTGTTTGTATCAAAATAAATAGTATATATGACACATTTCATCTCCAATGGGAAGAAATATTCCCCAAATTAGCAAGTTATAGGCAAAACCACCATCTGATCTAAATAACCTTTGAGAAGAACAATGGAAATGTTTCCAAATGAACTAAAAAAAAAAAAAAAAAAAAAACATTGGCAAGTCTTTTGACAAAATCAATATCAAGAAGCACATGGTCTTCACCAAGAGTTCATCTTGTAATGTTCCTGAAAATAAAGGAAAACTTGGATCGTTCATTGCTATAGCATCAATCCATTTTCAGGTCTCAGTAAAGATGCATAACAACAGTTATCAAAACAGTAAAACAAACAAACAAACAAAAAGCTCAGAGTCTAAAATCATCTTTACAATAATTTTAAAGAAATTTTTTGATACCATGTTCAGCTTCATGGTATCTGACAGCAGTCTAGCTATAACTGTCAAGAGTCTCATGAATCTTAGTTAAAACATGGTGAAAATGTAAAAAAAAACAAAACAAAAACACAAAAAACCATGTTACTCTTGTTATTTTCCCCCTGTACTCTTAATAGATACATGAATTTTATTTTAAACCTCAGCCCAGTGAATGCTACAGAAGAGTAGCAAACTTGACTAACACAAATTTCAGCTCACTGCCTCTTCTTTTTTAACTGCGGTAACAAAAAAACCAAAAACACAAAAAACAAACAAAAACAGGTAATGTAAAATTTATCATCTTAACCATTAATTGTACAATTCAGTAATGTTAAACATATTCACATTGCTGTAAAACAGATATCCAAAAATTTTTCATCTTGCAAACTGAAACTCTATAGCCATTAAACAACTTCCCTTTTCCTGCTCCCCGCCAGGCCCTGGCAACCAACATTCTACTTTCTGTTTCTGTGAATTTGACTACTTTTGATACTTCACGTAAGTGTAATCATACTGTATTTGTCTTATTATGGTCTTCTTCACTTAGCATAATGTCCTCTAGGTTCATTCATGTTGATGCAAATGACATAACTCCCCTCTTCTTTAAGGCTAATATTCCCTCCTATATATGTATCACATTTTGTTCACGCATACATCCAATCAATTGATATTTTGTTGGTTCCATCATGGCTAACGTGCCTTGCCTCTTTTTATATGGAAGTGTTAAACAGCAACAAAATGTACATATTTTTTTAATTTTAAAAAATTTTTGCAACAAAGTGTTTAAACGGCAGACAAGAAAGAATGGAATAAGAACAATGAACAAATTCTGTAATAAGCCTTTACCCAACCAAAGTGAGCCAAAGTGTTTGGAATAACAAACATCTTCTGTTTACTTCCAGAAAAGTAAAAGAATAAGATGTTAGACTTCCTGAATTTAGTTGGTCTGCCAATAGCTAAGCCAAGTGGGTCTTGAAAAAGTCCAAAATAAGACAACTTAATTTGGACAACACTAATACCTTATAAGGTACTACATATTTCTGTATTCTTCAGCCGAAAGACATTTTGCCAATTTTCCAAAAAGGTAAATACTTTATCAGTGGCAAAAATGAAAATGGATTCATGGACTTATTTTTTTTATCTGTTCCTTTAGGGCAGCCCAGGGCAATGCAGGAGAATGTTACTGTCCAAGCAGAGTTAGAATACTTTTCTAAGCACTAAACTGTCACGTATACATCCATAAATCCACCCATTCATCTGTCCACCAATTAATCAAAGTACCAGAGGCTAAGCAAACACTGAAATTTCTAGATGGTTAAATCAGATTCTTTCCCAAAAGAAGTTTACAAGTGGCATCGGGGGAGTAGATGAAGGAAGACAAATGTTAATAGGCTTAAACAACTATATAAAAGATGACAGGGATACAAAATATGTATCTGTTCAAAATGCTATGATAACACCAAGAAAAGTAATTATTACTTGTTATTCCCACCACCACCGTTTTCCACTTTTCTAGGTCTTACTTTCTTGATTATAATCCCATTAGGATATCACTTTGTCAGGTCAAATCAGTACAAGTTCAAGAAATTCCACAGTGTTCTTTTAACTCCCCTCACAGATTTGTAACTTTCACAAAGATTTCCTAAAGATTGGATGCTACCTACTCTTTATATTTCCTCTCACTTTCAGCTGCAGCAAAGCACCAGATAAAAGACCCCTCATAATTTTAAAGTAAAATCAGAACATTTATATAATTTTTCTGAAAACAGGCAGTCCCCAAGTAATAAACAGTTATGCCTTAAAAATTCACATTGTAACTCTGACAACCATACACTGATAAAAGAAATTAAAGGTGATACAAACAAATGGTAAGATATTCCATGCTCATGAACTGGAAGAATTAGTATTGATACAATATCCATACTACCCAAAGCAATCTATAGATTCAATGCAATCCCTATCAAAATAGCAATAGCATTTTTCACAGAACTACAATAAACAATAGTAAAATTTGTATGGAACCATGAAAGACCTCAAATAGCCCAAACAATCCTGAGAAAGAACAAAGCTAGACTTATCACAATCCCAGATTTCAAGATACAGTACAAAGCAGCAGTAGTATGGTACCGGCACAAAAACACACACAACAGATAAATGGAATAGACTAGAGAACCCAGAAATAAATCCATGTTTATATGGTCAATCAATCTATGACAAAGGAGGCGAGAATACACAATTGGGGAAAAAGACAGTCTCTTTAACAAATGGTGTTGGGAAAACTGGACAACATGCAAAAGCCTGAAACTAAACTACTAACACCATACACAAAAATAAACTCAAAATGGATTAAAGAGCTAAATGTGAGACCTGAAACCATAGAAATCCCAGAAGAGAACACAAGTAGTAATTTCTCAGATATCAGTGATAGCAACATTTTTCTAGATATGTCTCCTGAGGCAAAGGAAAAAAAAAGCAAAAATAAACTACTGGGACTACATCAAAATAAAAAGCTTTTGCACAGCAAAGGAAACCATCGCCAAAACAAAAAGGCAACCTACTAAATGGGAGAAGACATTTGCAAATGATGTATCTGATGAGGGGTTAAGATCCTAAATATATGAAGAATTTGCACGACTCAACACCAAAGCAACAAACAATCCAATTAAAATGGGCAGAAGACATGAATGACATATTTCCAAAGAAGACCTATAGATGGCCAACAGACAAATGAAAAGATACTCATCATCACTTCTCATCAAGGAAATGCAAATCAAAACTACAACGCTGGATATCACCTCACACCTGTCAGAATGGCAAAAATCAACAACACAAGAAACAACAGGTGTTGGCAAGGATGTGGAAAAAAAGGAACCCTTGTGCACTATTGATGCGAATGCAAACAGGTGCAGCCACTCTGGAAAACAGCATGGAGGTTCCTCAAAAAATTAAAAATAGAACTACTTATGATCCAGTAATTCCACTACTGGGTATTTACCCAAAGAAAACAACAACCCTAATTTGAAGAGATATATGCACCCTTATGTTTATTGCATTATTTATAATAGCTAAAAAATGGAAACAACCTAAGTGTCCTTCAAAAGATGAATGGATAAAGATGTGATGTGATGTGATGTGATGTGATGTGATGTGATGTGATGTGTGTGTGTGTGTGTGTGTGTATGTAAATAGAAGATTACACAGCCACAAAAGGATGAAATCTTGCCATATGAGACAACGGGAATGGACCTAGAGGGTATAATGCTAAGTGAAATCAGACTGAGAAAAAAAGACTGAAATCAGACTGAAAAAAAAAAAAATACCAGATGATTCCGTATGTGGAATCTAAACAAAACAAAACAAAACAAATGAATAAACAAACAAAAAACAGAATCAGACACATAAGTATAGAGAACAAACTGATGGCAGGGAAGTGGGGGATTCAGGCTTCCAGTTTTAGAATAAATAAATCAGGGGAATAAAAGGTGCAGCATGGGGAATATGGTCAATGACATTATAATAGCATTATATGGTAACAGATGGTAGCTACACACTTACGGTGAGCATAGCATAACTTATAAAGTTGTTGAATCACTATGCTGTACACCTGAAAGTAATGTAACATTGTGTGTCAACTATACTTACAAATTTTTTAAAAAATGCACATTGTAGGTTAGCCACCTAAACTATAGAACATAATCTCTCATTAAAAAAAAAAGAAGCAAGCATGGTTTTCAGGTTCTTATGTCACACTCCAAAAAATCAGTTTAACATATAAATTAGAAGACTTACATTCCTAACATAAATGAGACTTAGGAGAGCAAGCGGAGCATATTGTATTATGTTAAAAAATATTTTTGTGTATTTGTTCAGAAACTGGAAAAAAGTAACAAAGAGAATGATACATGGAAGAAGTAGGAAAGGAATATTTATTGAGTACTTACTATGTATTGGACACTACGGTAAACATTTTGAATCCATAATCTGATTTAATCCTTAAAACAGTCCTAGGAGGAAGATGCTGGTATAACTACTGTTCTGTTAGAGATAAAGCAACATTATGCAAAGTGAAAAAACAATATGCTATAGACCATATACTGTGTGATTCCGTCTATATGGCATGTCAAGAAAAGGAAAATTTAGAGAGACAGACAGTAGATTAGAGGCTGCCTAGAGACTGAGACAACTGTAAAGGGAGCCTGAGGGGTCTCACTGGAGTAAAAATGTTCCAAAACTGATTTGTGATGTTTATATCATTCAGCAAATTTATTAAATAATCATTGCATTGTATACTTGAAATGGGAGAATCTTATAATATGTAAAAATATACCCCAATGAAACTGTTACCAAAAAAAGAAAAAAAAAAAAGATGGAGAAACACAGGCCTAGAGTTTAAGGAATTTACCCAAGGTCACTATGTTACTTTCCTATTGTTGCTAAAACAGGTTATGAAACTTGGTGGTTTAAAACAATATAAATTATTATCTTACAGTTCTAGAGGCCAGAAATCTAAAATGGGTCTTGCAGGGTTAAAGTCAAGGTGTTGGCAGGGTTGCATTGCTTCCGGGGGGGCGGGGGGGGAGAATGATTCTTCGCCTTTCTAGCTTCTAGAGGCTTCTTCTTGAATCATTCCGACCTCTCCTTCCATCATCGCATCTCCTTTTCTCACCTTCCTTCCTCCCTCTTCTAAGGTCCTTTGTGGCTACACTGGGTCTAAATGGATGATCTCATCTCAAAATCTTTCTCTTAATCATGTCTGCAACATCTCTTCTACCATAGAAAGTAACATATTCACAGGTTCCAGGGATTAGGATATGGACATGTTTGGGGGTTACTGCGTCCCACTGCAGTCACTTCTCTAGGGAGACTTAAAACCCAATCTAAAGCCAGGCAGTCTGCGCACCTGCTTGCATAAGCACTACTCTGCTCCCCACTCCTGGTCCACAGTAAGAAAGCATTGGGACAGTTCTGAAAATGTCTTCTCAAAATAAACTGGAAACTCAGAAAGAAATGATTCTAGGGTCTTTTTTTGTTTTTTTAATTCACTTAGCCAACACAGAGTACATCATCAGTTTCGGATATAGAGTTCAATAATTCATCAGTTGCATATAATACCCAGTGCTCATCACATCACATGGATGCTAGGGTCTTAAAAGCAACTTTCATTCTCCAGAGTTCTAGGGGCAACCATCTCAAATTTAAAGTGGTTGGCAGTTCACATGTATGGAAACATCTGTACTAAGACAATCCCACCTCTCTACAAAACATAAATGACAAAGCTGTAGGAAATCCTTTAGGAAAATAAACTGCCAGTTATTGTCTTTCTGCCTCATTCTTATTGTTTGTTTTCTTTTAAAAATAAGTAGCACATTTTTCAACATCCTAAGGCTTACTTGATTTTTGAGTGAGAAAGACAGTTTAATAATGTTATCCTAATTTTGAGTGGAAGTATAACTGAAGATATAAGAATAATTTATGATTAAGTTCAACTATAAAACAATAGAAAGAAAAACAGGGATAAAAAACAACCTGTCCGAATGATTAGAAACAATCCCTTGGGGGCGCCTGGGTGGCAGAGCGGTTAAGCGTCTGCCTTCGGCTCAGGGCGTGATCCCGGCGTTATGGGATCGAGCCCCACGTCAGGCTCCTCTGCTATGAGCCTGCTTCTTCCTCTCCCACTCCCCCTGCTTGTGTTCCCTCTCTCGCTGGCTGTCTCTATCTATCTCTGTCTTATAAATAAAATAAAAAAAAAAAATCTTAAAAGAAACAATCCCTTGGTTCTACTCCCTCAATATCATTTGCTTTAAAGAAAGAAAATACAGGAGAGAGTAAAACAATGTGGGTTTTTTTTTGTATATTAAAACCTCAGTTGAAATATTAAGATGAGCACTTGGGCAGTCTCAGGGAGGGAAGAGAAAAGAATGGAGACAGGAGGTAGGAAGAAGTGTATAGAGGTATACCCAAAACCCTTTTTATTTAAAAACATCTTTTTCTTTAACAATAGCTTCTTTATCATGATCATTAGAAGGTTAATTTTTAACATAAGTAGAATATTCATCTTGCTATAACATCACATTCTTTGATCAGTTACCTAGCCAGACTTATCTGGAATACTGTCACTGTTTATTTTCTGGGCCCCCCTCCCCCCCATGGCTTTCCCAATACCCTGTTTAAACTACAACCCAAATGTAGGGTTTCTTTCTACGTGTAGGCATTGTCTCTTGCAAAACTGCTTCTTGAAAAAATTTACAGATTATTGAACATGTATGCAATGATTTACATTTGTAAAGAAGTTCTGTGTAAGTTACAACACAAAGAACAGTTACTAAAAAACACAAATGCTAGTGAGAAGAAAATTCATGAGTAAACAAAATTATGTCTTATGGACACTGATAAACTAAGACTCTTAAGAGGCACAAACACCTCTTTGCACTAATTCTTTACACTTCGTTAAGGAGGCCTTCCTCTTGCACCCTGTATTCCAAAGTTCATGTTAAATCAGTTTCAGAATATACTTTCTGTCAAGACCATGTTTAAATGGTGATTTGATTCCAAATTACTCGAGAGCAGCCAACAAAATCCATTAAATTTTAAAATACCTTACATTGAAATGGAAAAAAACTAGAAAATATAGTTGCAACAAAAGCTTTAAAACAAAATACCTATTTGAAAAATAAAAGAAAGCAATAAATTTTATTTTACCTACAATTCACTTATTCACTTAACAACTAATACCTACATCTGTGAAGAACCAGAATACATCAAATCAAATTTCTGCCTCTGTAGAACTTGCCTTCACTGGTGTGGAGAGGAGGGTGAGGGGAACGGGTTAATACAGAATGTATCAAATATTGAATGGATCTCAAATGAATACTTGAAAGCTCATTCAATGGAAACACTTTGGATTCATTCCATTTGAACGGTTCTAAACATAACTTTTTATTTTAAGGCTGTTTAATTCCACTCCAGAATTTACGGAATCTTTTTCTCTTACACATAGATGTTTTATCAAGCTTTGGAAAGTAGAAGGAGAAAAGAACAGGTTAGAGGAAGGGTGGGGAAGAGAGATAGTGAAAGAGGAAAGGCAGGGTAGGAGATAACTTGATAAGAAAAAAGAAGAATGAATGAAAGAGATTAAGGATGATTCCGAACAAGCATTTGTACGACAAAGGATTTTCTACAAGAGAATAAACTAATTCCTGGCCTGTGAAAACAGGAGCATAAGAGCAAGAATGCAGCGTCTGCAGACTTTTTGAGGGGAGAGAAAGGAGGGGGAGTAAACACTGGGAATCAGGGAGTTCCAAGATCAGAGAGTTTAAGTGCAATCCGAGTAAGGAGTGGGCTGTGCAGGCAGGGTCCAGAGTGGAGGGGACGGAGAGTACTGGGTGTGTCATCAAGGAGGTGCTGCCATTTGTGCCTGTGTATACAGATGTCTATATGCGTCAATCATGAAACAGTCATCTAATAAACTGTGTAAATTTTAATTTTATCACATAACTAGAAGTAAGGGAAATGTTGGGGATGGGCACCATCCATTCAGAGTAACCATCAACCCTTCTGGACCTTTCTGGCCACTGAAATGTTAGTGGATAATATTCTCAAGTTGAAAACAAGCTAAGTCTTCATTAAGAGGGTACTGATGATGAAATAAATGAATACTAAAATTATTACAACAGTGTGTACAGATTAATGTTTGCTAACGTAGATATTCATGGCAAAGTAACAACGGCAAGTATCAATATTTCTTTTACGTAAAATGCATTTAAATTTGTGTAGAGATTTCTAAAAGAACCTTCAAAAAACTGTGAATAGCAATGGGCCATTGGGTAATTTTTAGTTTATCTTTTTGGTATTATTTTAATTCCTTCCAAGAAGTAAGTGCCGTTTTAATGAAACTAATAATGTTATTTAAAAAAAAATTTTAAGTGATGAGAGTATATGCTTCCATGAAGCAAAACAATCTGATAACAGTATCATTACCTCACCCAGACCAAACAAACAACTTCTAATGAGATGTTCCCTTGTTCTACAGCAAAAGGTTGGCCACCCAGAGAGAAATTACTAATACTCTTAACAGTTTCATTTGAAACCTTTTTAGTAAAGATGAGATAATTTCACCTCAGTGTGACCTCTAGCAAAACAAACCTTCATTAGTAAAAAGGCATTACTAAACATCAAACTATAAGCTTTACATAAATAGTTTTAATGAAAAAGTCAATAAAAACATGTAGGAGAAAGCCTCTTCTATCTGTGAGTGGTAAGCGGCATTCCTATTTGTGACTCTTTTGGAAGATATTTAACTTATATACTCTTAGACGAATTAATTAAAATTAGTTCCCTGATAGTACTGAAAATTAATTTTATGCCCTATTTTGTTACATAGTATGTTTAACCTTAAAAAAAAACAACAACAAACCCAATAAACAGGTCTCTAAAGTATTGCTGATAGGTGAGTGTATTTTTTCTATCTTTATACAATGGTTGCAAATTTCCCTATAATAATAAGATCAGAGTCTCTTTTCAAAACCTTTAAAAAAAATTACATTCATAGCTCCTTGTTTATGTTTGAGCAATCGGATGGTCTGCTAGGTGGTGCTAAAACTTACAAATAATATGATAAGATACTTATATAATTTGAAACATGCTGGACTGACATTAGGTATTTCAAGCTTGCACACATCCATATTTATTTAAAAGGCACAAGCAGTCAGTGAGTCATCTGATGGGCGAGCCAATGAATAAATGAGTGCTTCATGTAAACTGGTGTACAGTACACTCCTCAGGCAGGTCCCACTGAACAATAGCACCAACGAAAAGGAGAAGCTGTAAACAACTTCCCGCGTGCCAAAAAAACTCAATAGGTTTGACTTCTTTTCAATACAAACAAAAACTTCCTGAACAGTCAACAAGAAATTAAAGGAGCTGCAATCTGCCTACCTAGGTTAGGCAACAGGGTAGAACCAAAGAGTAGATTTGCATATCTTTCATATGCCTGAGCACAACTAGGACACTTAATTTAATGAATGTGTAAACAGCTCATTGTGATCCAACCAGTATTTACTAAGCACTTACTGTTTGCTTTGCTGGTGGGAAGTGCTTCAGACAACACCAAGACTAAGGGAAAGATAGTCCCTGCTATAAAGAAGCATCTGTAATGGTGTGAGGGGTAAGAAAATTATATAAATATCATGATAGAGTATTTCCATAAGAAAGGTACAAACTAGTGTAAGATAGGTCATAGGGTTAAGAATTGTGTATTTGGGGGGTGGTTTGTCTGTTTAGGTGTTAAAGTATTATTATTGGGGAAAGTCCCCAGGAGGAGGTGGTTATTTGATAGAGGATTTGAAGACTGGGTAACATAGCTAATTCAAGTACGTTTTTCTGTTCTATCTTTTACAGAGAGCACCAACTAGTAGGCACAGTCAATCAGGAAACTCACATTCTGTTCTTTCAACAAAATATTTAACAGAATATCCACAAAGATGTATTTGCATATTAGTATATGTTTTCTTACTGCCTCTTCTGACGTAATGGGAAAACAATCACACAGTACAACTTCACATCTTTAATCTTCTTTTCTAATTGAACAGGCAATACTCAGGGTACTTTACACCTTGCCATATATAATAAATGCTACAATTTGAGCAATTCTAGCATTCCTGTTCTCCTATGTGATGAGCACCCTGGTCTCCAGTGGGACGGTGCCTTCCATGGAGAGAGAAACAGAGACATTTATGGATTATTCATGGACTACAAGGTGATCCAAAGTAGACTCTGAGTTTGCTCCATGTGCACACTGGAGGTTAGCACCTCTAACCTCAGAATGTTCCTCTATCAAAAATATACAATAAATTTCTCTTTCAAACAAAATATGCCAGAGATAGCCCAGATGGCAGAGGAGGAGACCTTAGTTTCATCTGGGCCCAGGAATTCAGCTACATAACTATCAAATCATTCTCAACACCCCCAAATGCAACCAGATATCTGAGAAAAGAATAGCTGCAACTCTACAAATAGAAAAGTGACCACTGCAGCGCCTGGGTGGCTCAGCTGGTTAAGCATCTGCCTTCAGCTCAGGTCATGATCCTGGGGTCCTGAGATTAAGCCCCAAGTCAAGCTTCCTCCTTAGCGGGGAGCCCGTTTCTCCCTTTCCCCCCTGCTTCTCTCCCTCTCCCCCATGCTCGTTCTCTCTCTCTTTTGTTCGCTCTCAAATAAATAAAACTTTAAAAAAAGAAAAGAAAAGGGACCACTTTCTGCAAGGTAGGAGGTGCGAAGAAATGAATCCGAAGTGATACATGGAAAGATAAATGGCGGGGGGAGGGAGCCTCCATAAGCTGGCTACCAGAAAGTGATATAGCCCCAGAGCACAAAATCAGAACTTGAAGAAGTCTGCTCCAGTGAGGGATGTCCCTACCTGGAAGGCACTCAGGTGGTGAAGTGGGGTAGAATCCTAGGTGGGAGAGCGTGGTCTCAGGATCCTCGGGATCACAGTAAAACCAGGGTTGCCTGAGTACAGCAGGGTTCCCAGGCACCCCAGGAGTGGGCTTTCAGCTAGGGGTTGTCATACACCAGAACTGCAGCTCCGTTGGGCTACCGCTCTCTGAGGAGGGGCCCAGTGAATGGCAGAACTGTGCAGAAACCCCCCTCCCTCCTCCTCTGGGAGGAGCAGCACAGGGGTGCACCCCAGGAGTTTGCAGGGTTTGGAGTCTTAAAATGGGGTCACGTGCCTGAGGTAGAAACACTTGGTCATCAGCAAGGTGAGCACAGAGTGTGGACAGAGACCAGGGGGATAGGAGGGACTGAATGCTTTTCTCTGAGGGAGCACTTAAGAGTGGGGCCCTGAGCTTTCCGCTCTGGGGCTGGTGATTGGGAGGCTGTCATTTTCATTCTCATCCTCTAAAGCTGCACTGAAAGCCTTTAGGGATCAAAAGCCACAAAGAGCAATCTGGAGCCCCTTACTTAGCCTGGCCCCCTGGCAAGGGTGGTACAAGTTCGCCTGGGGCAAAGACACTTGAGAAACAGTGCAACAGGTCCCTCCCCCAGAAGATCAGCAAGAACATCCAGCCAAGACCAAGTTTATCAATCATAAAGAACTGCAAAACTCCAGCAATAGGGGAAAATAGTATATAGAATCTGTGGCTTTTCTCCCCATGATTCTTTAATTTTTCAATTTTACTTTTTTTCTTCTTTCCTTTTTCAACCAATTTCTTAATCAACTTTTTTAAAAGTCGTTTTTTTCCATTTTTACACTTACATTCTATCCTTTCATAGTATTTAATTTTATTTATAAGTTGTTCTTTCGTTACGATTTTGAGATGCAGTTTTTTCTAACAAACAGACCAAAATATACCCAGAATCTAGTGTGTTGCTCTGTTCTCTTCACCTACCTGATCATGTTTTTTTTTTTAAAGTCTTTCTTAATTTTCATTTTTACAGTTACATTCTATCCTTTCAATGTATTTAAATTATTGTGTATATATATATAAGTTTTTCTTTCTTTAGAATTTTGGGATATAGTTTCTTTTAACAGACCAAAATACACTCAGGATATAGTGCATTGCTCTGTTCTGTTCACATGTCTGTTTATATTCCTTTTTTTTTTTGTCTTTTAATTTTTTGCTTTTTATAGTTACATTCTATCCTTTCAATGTATTTATTTTTGTGCACACATAAGTTTTTCTTTCATTAAATTTTGGGATCTAGTTTTCTAACAAACAAACCAAAATACACACAGGATCCAGTGTATTGCTCTGTTCTGTTCACATGTGAGATTATAATCTCTTTTTAAAAATTTATTCCAGTTTCAGTTCTCTTCTGATTTGTTTAGTGTATATTCCTCTGGGGTTGTTCTTGCCATTTTAGTATTTTGTTCTCTTGCTCGTCTATTCTTCTCTGGACAGAATGACAAGATGGAAAAGCTCACCTCAAAAAAGAGAACAAGAGGCAGTACTGACTGCCCGGAACCTAATCAATATGGACATTAGTAAGATGTCAGGACTAGAGCTCAGAATAACTATTATAAAGATACTAGCTAGGCTTGAAAAGAGCATAGATGATACTAGAGAATCCCTTTCTGAAGAAATAAAGGAACTAAAATCTGACCACGTTGAAATAAAAAAGGCTATTAATGACATGCAATAAAAAATGGAGGCTCTAACTGCTAGGATAAATGAGGCAGAAGAGAGAATTAGTGACATAGAAGACCAAATGATGGAGAATAAAGCTGAGAAAAAAAGAGAGGTAAACAACTACTAGATCATGAGGGAAGAATTTGAGAGATAAGTGATACCATCAAGTAAAACAATATTAGAATAATTGGGATCCCAAAAGAAGAGGAAAGGGCGGTGGGGCGGGGGAGAAGGCATTTTGGAACAAATTGCAGTGGAGAACTTCGCTATCTGGAGAAGGAAACAGGAATTCAAGTCCAAGAGGCAGAGAGAACCCCCCTCAACATCAATAAAAATAGTTCAACACTTCAACATATAATAGTGAAACTTGCAAATCTCAGAGATAAAGAGAAAATCTGTAACTTATCTATAAGGGTAGAAACATTAGACTGGCAGCAGTCCTATCCACAGAGACCTGGCAGGCCAGAAAGGACTAGCATGATATATTCAGGGTGCTAAATGAGAAAAATATGCAGCCAAGAATACTTTATCCAGCTAGGATGTCATTCAAAATAGGAGAAAGGAAAAGCTTCCAGGAGAAACAAAACTAAAAGAAATAGTGATCACTAAACCAGCCCTGCAAGAAATATTAAAGGGGATGCTCTAAGCAAAGAGATAACCCAAAAGTAACACAGACCAGAAAGAAACAGAGACAATAGACAGAAACAGTGACTTTACAGGTAATATAATGGCACTAAATTCATATCTTTCAATAGTTACTCTGAATATAAATGTGCTAAATGCCCCAATCAAAAGACACAGGGCATCAGACAGGATAAAAAGCAACCCATCAATATACTGTCTGCAAGAGACTCATTTTAGACCCAAAGACTCCTCCAGATTTAAAGAGAGGGGGTGGAAAATACTTTATCATGCCAATGGACTTCAAAAGAAAGCTAGGGTGGCAATCCTTATATCAGACAAATTAGATTTCAAACCAAAGACTGTAAGAAGAGACGAGGAAGGACACTATATCATAATTAAAAGGTCTATCCAACAAGAAGATGTAACAATTGTAAATATGCCCCTAACATGGGAGCAACCAATTATATAAACCAATTAATGACAAAACTAAAGAAACACATCGATAATAATACAATAATAGTAGGGGACTTTAAGACTGCAATGGACAGATCTTCTATGCAGAAGATCAACAAAGAAATAAGGGCTTTGAATGAAACATTGGACCAGATGGACTTCACAGATATACACAGAGCATTCCATCGTAAAGCAACAGAATACACATTTTTCTCAAGTGCACATGGAACATTCTCCAGAACAGATCACATATGGGTTACAAATCAGGTCTCAACCAGTAACAAAAGACTGGGATCATTCCCTGCATATTTTCAGACCACAATGCTTTGACTTGAACTCAATCACAAGAGGAAATTTGGAAAGAACTCAAATACAAGGAGGCTAAAGAGCATCCTACTAAAGAATGAGTGGGTCAAACAGAAAATTAAAGAAGAATTAAAAAAAAAATCATGGAAACAAATGAAAACGAAAGTAACGGTTCAAAACCTTTGGGATGCAGCAAAGGCGGTCCTAAGAGGGAAGTATATAGCAATACAAGCCTTTCTCAAGAAACAAGAAAGGTCTCAAATACACAACCTAACCATACACCTAAAGGAGCTGGAGAAAGAACAGCAAATAAAGCCTAAACCATGCAGGAGAGAATTAATAAAGATGAGAGCAGAAATCAATGAACTAGAAACCAAAAGAACAGAACAAATTAATGAAAGAAGGAGCCGTTTTTTTTAAAAGAACTAATAAGATCAATAAACTCCTGGCTAGACTTATCCAAAAGAAAAGAGAAAGGACCCAAATTAATAAAATCATGAATGAAAGAGGAGATATCACAACCAACACCAAAGAAATACAAAAATTATAAGAACATATTATGAGTAACTACATGCCAACAATTTAGGCAATCTGGAAGAAATTGATGCATTCCTAGAGACATTTAAACTACCAAAACTTAAACAGGCAGAAATAGAAAACCTGAACAAACACATAACCAGCAAGGAAATTGAAGCAGTAATCAAACATCTTCCAACAAATGAGCACAGGGACGAATGGCTTCCCAGGAAAATTCTACCAAACACTTAAAGAAGTATTAATACTTAATCTTCTGAAGCTGTTTCAAAAAATAGAATGGAAGGAAAACTTTCAAACTCTTTCTATGAGGCCAACATTACCTTGATCCCAAAACCAGACAAAGACCCCCAAAAAGGAGAATTACAGACCAATGTCCCTGATGAACATGGATGCAAAAATTCTCACCAAGATACTAGCCAATAGGATCCAACAGCACATTAAAAGGATTATTCACCATGATGAGGGTGGTTCAACATCTGAAAATCAATCAATGATACACTACATTAATAAAAGAAGGCACAAGAACCATATGATTCTCTCAGTAGGCGAAGAAAAAGTATTTGACAAAGTACAGCATCCTTTCTTGATTAAAACTCTTCACAGTGTAGGGATGGAGAGTATATACCTCAATATCATAAAAGCCATCTATGAAAAACCTACAGCAAATATAGTTCTCAAAGGGTAAAAAACTGAGAGCTTTTCCCCTAAGGTCAAGAACAGAGCAGGGATGTCCACTATCAACACTGCTGTTCAACATAGTAATAGAACTCCTAGCCTCAGCAATCAGACAACAAAAAGAAATAAAAGGCATCCGAATTGGCAAAGAAGAAGTCAAACTCACACTCTTCACAGATGACATGATACTCCCTGTGGAAAACCCAAAAGACTCCACCCCAAAATTGAAAGAACTCATACAGGAATTCAGCAAAGTGGCAGGATATAAAATCAATGCACAGAAATCAGTTGCATTTCTGTACACTAACAATGAGACAGAAGAAAGGGAAATTAAGGAGTCGATCCCATTTATAATTGCACCAAAAACCATAAGATACCTAGGATTAAACCTAACCAAAGAAGCAAAGGATCTATACTCTGAAAACTATAGAACACTCATGAAAGAAATTGAGAAAGACACAAAGAAATGGAAAAACATCCATGCTCATGGATTGGAAGAACAAATATTAAAAGGTCTATGCTTCCCAGAGCAATGTATGCATTCAACGCAAACCCCATTAAAATGCCACCAACAAAGCTTTGAAATCAGGAAGTGTGAGACATCCAATTTTGTTCTCCTTTTTCAAAGTTGTTTTGGCTATTTGGGGTCCCTTGAGATTCCATATGAACTTTAGGGTGGGTTTTTCTATTTCTGCAAAAAAAAAAAAAAAAGAAAAAATCACTGGAATTTTTATAAGGATTGCATTGAATCTGCAGATCATTTTGGGTAGTATGACATCCTAACCATATTATGTCTTCCAATATATGAACATGGGATCTCCATTTATTTATGTCTTCTTTAACTTCTTTTGGCAATGTTTTGTAGTTCTTACTTTACAAGTCTTTCACCTCCTTGGTTAAGTTAATTCCAAGTATTTTGTTCTTTCTGATGTTTTATAAATAAAATATTTTTTACTTTCAAAAAAAAAAATTCCACCGACATTTTTTGTAGAGCTGGAACAAATAATCCTAAATTTTGTATGAAATCAGAAAAGACCCTGAATAGGCAAAGGAAAATTGAAAAAAACAAAAAAAAAAAAACAAAAAACAAAGCTGCTGGCATCACAATTCTGGACTTCAAGCTCTATTACAAGGCCATAATCATCAAGACAGTATGGTACTGGCACAAAAACAGACACATAGATCAATGGAACAGAATAGAGAACCAAGAAATGGACCCTCAACACTATGGTCAACTAATCTTTGACAAAGTAAGAAGGAATATTCAATGGAAAAAAGACAGTCTTTTCAATAAATGGTTGGTAAAATTGGACAGCCACATGCAGAAGAATGAAACTGGACCATTTTCTTACACCATACACAAAAGTAAATTCAAAATGGATGAAAGACCTAAATGTGAGACAGGAAACCATCAAAATCCTAAAAGAGAACATGGGCAGCAACCTCTGTGACCTCGGCCACAGCATCTTCTGGCCAGACACATCTTCAAAGGCATGAGAAAGAGGGGCAAAAATGAGGCATTGGGACTTCAACAAGACAAAAGTCTTTTGCACAGCAAAGGAAACAGCTGACAAAACCAAAAGACAATGGATAGAATGGGAGAGGATATTTGCAAATGACATATCAGATAAAGGGCTAGTATCCAAAATCTATAAAGAACTTACCAAAGTCAACACCCAAAGAATAAATAATCCAATCAAGAAATCGGCAGAAGACACAGACATTTCTCCCAAGAAGACATAAAAATGGCCAACAGGCACATGAAAAAACTCTCCACATCACTTGCCATCAGAGAAATAGAAATCAAAACCACAATGAGATACCCCCTCACAGAGGTCAGAATGGCTAAAATTAACTACTCAGGAAATGACAGATGTTGGCAAGGAAGAAGAGAAAGTGTAACACTCTTATGCTACTGGTGGGAATGCAAGCTGGTACAAACACTCTGGAAAACAGTATGGAGGTTCCTCAAAAAGTTGAAAATAGAGCTACCCTATGGACCCAGCAATTGCACTACTAGAGATTTACCCCATAATACAAATGTAGTGATCCGAAGGGGTATCTGCACCCCAATGTTTATAGCAGCAATGTTCACAATAGCCAAACTATGGAAAGAGCCCAGATGTCCATCGACAGATGAATGAATAAAGATGTGATATGTATATGTAGATATATATATAGATATATATATATACACACACACACACACACACACAATGGAATACTACTCAACCCACAAACAATGAAATCTTGCCATTTGCAATGATGAGGATGGACTAGCGGGTATTATGCTAAGAGAAATAAGTCAATCAGAGAAAGGCAATTCTCATATGATCTCACTCATATGTCGAATTTAAGAAACAAAATAGAATCATAGCAGAAGAGAAGAAGAAGTAAAACAAGATGAAACCAGAGAGGAAGACAAACCATAAGAGACTCTTAATCTTAGGAAACAAATGGAGGGTTGCTGAAGGGGAGTTAAGTGGGGGGATGGGGTAACTGGGTGATGGGCATTAAGAAGGGGCATTAATCACATGATATAATGAGCACTGTGTATTATATAAGGCTGATGAATCACTGACCTCTACCTCTGAAACTAGTAATACATTATATATTAACGGAATTTAAATTTAAAAAATGGCCCTTCTACAATATAAAGGTCAGATAATGAGGCAGAACAGGAAATTAATAGAACATCGTGAAGGAAGGAAAAATGTTCAAATTTTGTGGCTACCTAAAGTGCTGAAAAGGAAGCTGAATACAGGCGAAACTATCTTATGTTCAGTAGTATTCAGTAGTGGGAACACTATGTAGCAAACTACGTCGTGTTCGGTAGCGTGAAGTGTACTCACACTGTTGCGAAGCAGCTCTGAAGCACATTTTCATCTTATAAAACCTGAATTCCTTAGCCATTATAGAGCTGTCCTTTTCCCTCACTACCCAGGCCCTGGCAATCGCCACCCTACCTTTTGTTTCTATAAATTTGAATAGATACACCACGTAAGTAGAAGCAAAGTATTTATCTTTTTGTGACTAGCTTATTTCACCCAGCATAATGTCCTCCAGGTTCATTCATGTTGTAGGTTATGATAGGATTTCTTTGAGGCCGAATAACACTCCCTTGTATGGATATACCACATTTGGTTTATCCATTCATCCACAGATGGACAAATGGATTGTTGCCTCCTCTTGCCTATTGGGAATAACACTATGAACATGACTGTGCAAATATCAGTCTGGGACTGTGCTTTCAATTCTTTTTTTTTTTTTTAAAGATTTTATTTATTTGACAGAGATAGAGACAGCCAGTGAGAGAGGGAACACAAGCAGCGGGAGTGGGAGAGGAAGAAGCAGACTCCCAGCGGAGAAGCCTGATGTGGGGCTCGATCCCTTAATGCCGGGATCACGCCCTGAGCCGGAGGCAGACGCTTGACCACTCTGCCACCCAGGCACCCCTCAATTCTTTTGGACAGATACCCAGAACTGGGATTGCTGGATCACATAGTAGTTCTACTTCACTTTTTAAGCAACAGTTCGAAGACCTTTTCTGTGCTTTTTTGATTACTAATGTGGTTTCCAAACTGGATTCTTACATATTCAATTCTAATTGAATAGATTAATAGTACAGTACAAATTCTGGATAATTGCTTTTTCTAAAATAATTAAACATTAGATACTTGTGGGCTACATTCTTCCATCTCCTAGAGTATTAGAAACAAAATTTATACTTCATATTCACTCACTGAACAAATACACATTGAGGACTATTATGTGCGAGGCATTGGCACCAGAACAAAAAAAAACTGAAGTTTTCACCTATCCCTTGTCACCTCTGACCTTTTTCCTACTAACATTAAGGAATTACAACATTAGGGAGACAACAGTTGATGACTGTGCCTAGAGGCTGGGCTATACCTAACTATGCCCAATACAAAGCTGCTTCTTTTTTCATCTCATTATCTACTTTATTATCAATTCGAGTATGTAGGTTCAACTAGAGTTGAATCCCTAACATTCTGTTATCATACTCATTACTTTTAGTCCATACTGGCTTATGTTATTCTACGTTAAAAGGAATCATATTAGTGCTTCTTCCAATGAACCACAAGGGAAAAAAGTCTTATAAACAGAAATGTTATATTGCATTAAGCACCACTGGCCTACCTCAGACACATGCAATGTGAAATATTCCAGTCACTAAAGTAGAATCTAAACATTTAACCTGCTAGAAAATGATGCTTTCTCTTCAGTATTCTGTAACTCAGCACCTTGTTTTTTACTCCACAGCCCTTGTTATATTTGGTAGTTAAGTTGAGATGCACACTGAGCCTTCTACCCAGATTCAAATGTTGGCTCTTTATATTATTAGTATGACAGCCTGTAAGTCACTTAATCTACATGTGTCTGTTTCTTCTTTTGTAAATTTGGAATGTTAGTTAACTTAAAGGGTTATTGTCAGGATTAAATGAATTAATGTGTTACCTGTGATTGTTATAATTATCATTTTTTATTAACATAGTGTTTTTGTCTGTCTCCTTCCACAAAAACACAAGTTTGTGGAAAGCAGGGTGCGTATCTCTGTTGTTCACCTACTGTGTATCTGGTGCATAGTATGGCGCCTGTGACAAGGGATGTGCTCAATAAAGTCAGTGAATGAATAACCTCATTTCCTTCCAAAATCTTCAGTTTTTTTTTTAAGTGGGATCTTTCCCCAATACCACCAGTATTTCATATGTGATCATTTCCAGTTTCTTTTTAAAGTTTTAAAATTTTCTTTTTCTTTTCTTTATTTTTAAAGTACACTCCATACTCAATGTGGGGCTTGAACTCACAACTCTGCGATCAAGAACTGCATGCTCTACCAAGTGAGCCAGCCAGGTGCTCCTGGTCATTTCCAGTTTAGACAGAATATACCAAATTCCTCTATCAGAGTTTTTACTAGTAAGTTCCATGTTCAACATCTTAACTACCCTAGAGAGTCAGCTATGAATATTGTCTGAGTCTTCATATTTTTCTTAATTTGTAACACAAGCCCTGGGGGACGATGCCTACGTGGTGAGCCTTATCTTCACTCATCATAGAAATGAGAGACATTTCTACCTGACTTACAACATGACAAAGGACAATGGGAAGAAAAGTCAGTGGGACAAGCACTGTACCATCAAAATTGTAGGGAAAAAAACCCAAATTCTGATCAAGAGCCAGAGATTCCCACTGTAGGCAGGAGTGGGCAATAGGAGAGGAAGGGAAAGGAAACTCTTTTGGGGCTGTAAATCAGTTGATACTCAGCTGTTAGCAGGAGTTTTATGCATGTTTTTTTTCTGGCTGTCAGGCCCTAAAGCAGTTCCTACTGCTGCCCCATGGAGGGGACTGGCCGAGTGACAGAAGCCATGGTGGTGTGTGTGTGTGAGTTTCCTCTCCAGGATTACAGTCCACTGCATACTTACTTTTCCTGTTTTTTCCTTTCCACAAAGAACCTGCCATAATGCCAGTGCTTATTGACTCAAGGTTTGTTGACTCAAGGTGGGAGGCTGTCTGGGTCCAATGGCTAAGATGGGCAGATAATAAGAACTATTTACATTATTTCTGATATAGCGCACATACAGAACACACCTTTCTAAAGTGTCAACTTTGCACCATTTGTGTTCTGAACAATTAAGGGGGTTATGGGCCAGACAATCATTGTTTCCCAACATAGCAAGTATAATATTAGGATCAGTAGCGGGGTAAATTGATTTTTTTTTTCAGCCTTCGAATTTTCTCTTGGCCTTGACCTAGAATTAAGCTTTGATGAAGTGCGGATACAGTACTTACTGACTCCACAATGAAACTTAAAGTTTAGAACACTTGGCCGTTGCTCTCAATTTTCAATCCTTTTTTCTGCCCCATGTGCATGAGAGGATATACACTGCTCTTAGTGGAAAGGGAATTGTTGACTTAGTTTCTAAAAGTATTTTGGAAGTTTTTATCCTGTCATCCCTTCTCTCTCCCTTCACAACTCCCTCCCCCAAACACACACTTCTTACTTTGTGTTCCTGCCCTTTTTACCTTACCAGCATAATGGGAATTTAAACTCCAGGATGTAAGAGCTAAATAATTGTCTTAATATTAAAAAAAAAAAAATCAAGCGGCATTTATTTTCCTTCTGTATTCTCAAACTACTTTTTTTTTTTAACTAGCAAATATCCCTGTAACACTGTTCTGGACTTTGGGGTCACATCACAATGTACAATCAGCCTCTTCCATCAAAGGAACATACATTTTAACTAAGGGGTTATAAAATATTTGTGAGGAAATAATGTCATCAGTATAAAAGATGTTCCAAGGAGGTCATATAATTGAATGCCATAAGTTATTAGTGACAGTAATAACTAACATTTAAAGACATATCATTTCTACATTAACTCATTAGATTTTATCCTGAAGACAAGTCTCTGCAGTAATTTTCATAATTTCTATGTTAAATATAGGAAATTATAAAATCAGAAAAGTTAAAATGACTTATACAGGTGGGATAATCTTTAAGTGGTAGAGATGGGAGTCTATCCAGGCCTTAATTCCAGGCCCTAGATTGAATTCTGAAATAGGACGGGAAGCTCATTGGTAGGAGTGGCTGGGATAGGCCTCGTGGAAGATGCTGGGAAGAAATCTGGCTAGCGTACAGACTGATAAGAAGGTTCTGGTAGGAGTTAGGAAGGGAAAAATACGGGCATCCTTGACTGGAAGAAAGTTGTGAACAATGCATGTAAGAGGGAATGTAATGAGACAGTTTACACTGAGGCAAGGATTCAAGGCAGGAACAGAGGGACATACAGTAGGGTGGAAGCCAAGGCTGTCTGGGGAGAGCCTTGCCTGCCAGAGTTGAATTCTCTTCCTAGGCGACACCAGTCTTGAATAGAGAAGTGACAGGACAAAGACTGCATTTTAGGTGGGGTAATATTAGTGTTAGAAAAGATAGAAGTGGGGGCGCCTAGGTGGCACAGCGGTTAAGCGTCTGCCTTCGGCTCAGGGCGTGATCCGGGCGTTCTGGAATCGAGCCCCACATCAGGCTCTTCTGCTGTGAGCCTGCTTCTTCCTCTCCCACTCCCCCTGCTTGTGTTCCCTCTCTCGCTGGCTGTCTCTATCTCTGTCGAATAAATAAATAAAATCTTTAAAAAAAAAAAAAAAGAAAAGAAAAGATAGAAGTGGTTGTACTATGATGGAAAGATGAAATCAAAATCCCTGGGCCTGAGCCATGCTCACTCAGTCAATGATTAGTTGTCGGATCTGGGCCTGTCCAAGCCCTTCACTGCCAGTTTCCTCATCAGAAGACAGGTTTTTTGTTTTTGTTTTTTTTTTTATGAGAATCAAATAGCAGATACGAAAGCACTTTTAAAATTAGAACATGTTACACAAATGCAAAGTACTATTTCACATATTAATTTGAACTACAGAGGGAGATTCTTATGGGAGAGACTTCAGTTGGTAAATTATTGTAATAACTCAGAGAAGAGGATGAGAGTATAGAATAGGGTGATGATAGGAAACAAAAGAAGATTCAGGATTTGAAAGACATTATAAAGGAAGAGTAGGCAGGCACTGACCGTTTATCACGAGGATCAGAGAGAGAGGAGGGTGCTGAACTGCCTGAACAGAAGAGCAGACATAGAGTTGGTCAGAGGCTGGGTGGGAAGGTAAAGGGAACAAATTAGATCTTTGGACAAGTAAAAATGACCACCAGGCTCATAGTGGAACAAGAGAGAGAGGACAGGGCTCAGTAGGGATTTGGGGTCTGGACCTTCTTCTCTATCCCATTTCACTCTCCCTCAGGCACCTCTTTCATATGATTTCAAGTGCCTAAAACCCTTTCACATCTGCTCAGCATTCCAGCTCCACTCCTAACCCCCTTGGCCATACCATCACCGCCCTTCACCAGGACCACCCCGACAGCCAGTGCACTGCCCTCTATACATTTCCCACTGCAGCCAATTATGATCCTTTCAAAATGCGGATCAGACCATGTCACTCCCCTGCTTAAAACCTTGTGACTGCTTTTCCTGGTCTAAGTCTAACCTCTTCACTCTAGCTGAGGAAGCTCTACACAATCTGCCCCAGCCTTCTTTTACATCATCATTTCCTACCATTATCCAGAAACAGACCTAGACTCTGTTTCTGGAACATAATAAGCTTATCCTCATCTTTGAGCCTTTGTACTAAGTATTTCCTCTACCTGGAAAAAAATAAAATAAAAGGTAAAACTTACTGAATGCTTACTATACACAAGTACTGTACGTGTTTTAACCCACTTACCTTCCCATCTCTATAATGCAAATGCTAATAATATGTCCATTTACAGAGGAGGAAACAGAGTTTCAGAAAGATTAAGGAAACTATCCCTAGGGTATACAGTTAGTGAATAGCAAGGCTTGGAAGTGAATCCAGTCAGTGTGCCGCCAGAGACTACGTTCTGATATATTTTCTAACCTGAGATTCTCACGCTCCTGTTCTTTGCTTCGTTGACTTCCTGTCCTTCAGATCTCAATGTAAATGTCAGCTCTACAGAAAGGCCATCTCCAACATTTACAAAAGTGGTCATTGAGGCCTGTGCTATTATATCATCCCATCCCCAGCCAAAGAACAGTGCTGTCAAATACTTGCTGAATGAATGAGGATTAAGAAAAGTGTGTTACAATTACTAGAATTTTAGAGCTGTGAGGTAGTTTCAAAATAATATATTCCAACCATCTCTTTCATATCTGAGGAGAGTTGATGAAGCGATATCATGAATTCCCTGAAGTACTTAGCCAAGCAGCCATAAAGCAAGGACTTGAATACAATGTTCCAACCAGTTCTTCGTTACTCTTATTTTGCTTCCGACTTTGAAGGGCCTTTGATAGTATATTTTCAATCAGTTTTTGATGATTAAAGATTTATTTTATGCTTAATTAAGAAAAAACCATTAAGAAACTAAAAGGTCATGGATATTTACACAGATCAATTGATCTATCTATATAGATACCTATATTTATGTATACGCACAACCAGTTCATTTTATGTGTAGGTTTACGCTTTGTTTTTAATATTCCTACATCACTACCAACACTCGGCATTTTACTTTTTTCTAATTTTGACCAGTCCTAAAGATGTAAAATGATAGCTCTTAAAAACAATCCTCTGATGACTGAAGAATTTGAACATCTCTTTATACGGTTATTCTTCTATGAACTCTCTATATTCATTATCCTTTGTTCACTTTTCTTTACCATTCAGGAGTTTGGATTTTTTTTTTTGTTTGCATATTCTAGATATAAATCTTTTGGTAGTTTTAAACATTTCAAGTGTCTTCTCTGAGCCTATAATTTGTCATCCTTTATTGACAAAAATCTTTAATTTTGATATAATAAAATTCATTTTTTGTTTTCTTCATATGGTTTGTGCTTTGGAGATTTTATTTAAGAAATTCTTTCCTTCCCCAAATCACAACAGTATCCTCCTCTATTTCTATTCATTTTATAATTTTTCCTTTCATATTTAGATCTTGAGTCTTTCCAGAGACTACCTTTGGACATGATGCTAGTTAGGTATCCCATTTCCTTTTTTCTCCATGTTAAAGAAGCCAGTTTTCCAACACCATCTACTAAAACAAGTGCATAGGTTTAGTTTATGTGTAGGTTTACATTTTGAGTGAGTGGAATTGATAAAAATTGATAATAATTGACTAAAAAGGAAAAGGGCTAAGAGATTCTCTAGTAGTTTGTTTCTCTTTGAAGCCATTTTCAAAAAAGAAAAACCAAGTTGTAAAACTAATAACCTGGTGTTGCTCTATTTTAATATTAGTTAAGCTTAAAATAACCCAGTCTTTAAACTCCCAGACCACCCCATTTTCCCATCATCCGGATTGTTTGATATAGGTAAGCAAAACCCAACCTACAAGCTGTTTACCAGGCTTCGTACATCCGAGACTTTTTAAAAAGAATTTTAAAGATTTTATTTATTTACTTGAGAGGGAGAGAGAGAGAGGGAGAGAAAGCGGGGGCAGGGAGAGGGACAAGCAGACTCTGCACTGAGCCCAGAGCCCAAAGAGGGGTTTGATGTCACAACCCCGAGGTCACGATCTGAGCAGAAATTAGGAGGTGGATGCTTAATTGACTGAACTACCCAGGCACCCATCCTAGATTTTCAGTACATCAGTCTAACTTAATCTAATTCTGCCATTTCTCAGGGTAAACATGAACTCTCCAGCAAGGTAAGCACTTTCATTTCTTCATGCAAACCTGATTTTATGCAGAGAGAATGAAGATGTGTACCTGAATGAGCACATGGAATAAGGAAGGGGAGAATTCAGGGCATAGCTGAAGATAAACTACTATTTCCCTGAGTCACTTTGGTTTCTCTAAGATAATTAGATTTGGAATAGGACCATTTTATACATTAGATAGAGAGCCTAGGGCTTAAGAGTTTTTATGAGACAATAAAAATGTTTGAGAACTCAGGATTCCAAAATGTAACAACAAAAACTCAAACAAAAACAAAAAAACAAACAAAAACCCCTGAAGACTACAAAATTAAAATTGGTAAATACTTAAATGTCTTAAAATATAATATTTTATCAGTTATTTAATCACAGCTCAATATAAATCAATTTTTAAAAATACATTATGATTAATATGGATTGTGGGTGCATTTGAACACATTTGAGATGATGTGGTGTGGAGCTGCCAAAAGCAAGAGAGTTTAAGACCTGGGAGAGTCTTTGAAAAGATGAAAATTAAAAAGGTCTAGAAAAACAACACATTGAAATAAATGAAATAAATATCTGCCATCTATATTTAAAAGTATGTCTATAGGAAAGATTAATCCCCTAGATTAATCGATGCTCATGGAAATTACATTTTACAATAGAAATGAATATTGTAATAACAATCTAGGAAATAATGGTCTAATTTTATATATAACCCTGGGCTTCTCTAAGACACTGAGAGATGTCCTATTTTAAGGACAAATTTGCCACTTTAATACTGTCACTAATCTGAAACACCACAATGGGTAAACTTGCAAACTGAAGAGAAATTGCATTTTTAGAAAATCACTAAGCAATAATAATATTAGTACATTCCAGGAACTGTTCCCCAAGTTTCACATATATTATGTATTCATATATACAGTTACACACATATATGTTCATAATATCAACGACCACTACATAAGATAGCTAGTATTTTTATCCCTAAAGATAAAGAAATGAGAGGTTAAATAACTTGCCTCAAGTCCCATTCTTAGAAAGCAATGGAGCAAAGTTTAAAACTGAGACAGCCTGGCGATATTGCCTTTCTTTATAAAATTATATAAAACCTGAACTGTTAAGTTTTGTTACATCTTGATTTATCACAAAATTGTTCTTATGATGCAACAAAGTAATTCTCTTGGCTCCTTAGGAGGGAAAATTTTTTGCTTATTAACAACATCAAGGAGAATAAGAGACCAATCTGCTTTTAAATATTCTATTAGTCTTTAGTCATGACTGGGATCTCTTCATTTCTAGTTGTAATAGTTGTTTCTTTAAAAACCAAAGTGATTTAACCTACCTGAGCCCAATCCAACACAAAAATACTCCAACTATGTATACATATAGCAAACATGTTATTCAGTCAGGTTCTGTAAAACTTATATAAAATTAGGTCATCATTCATTTACATTCTGCTTTTGGAATCTAAACCAGAAAACAAACCTACCTTCACATTTCCCCCTTTTGCTCTCTCATGGAAAACTTAAAGGTGCCATGACAAATTTAACAAAGACTGCATGAGATGGTAAAAAGTTGAGAACTTTAGGCTGAAAAATTGAGTCAGTCACACTTATATTAATACATTTTAAATGAGTACTAATTCTAGAAATAGAGGTTTCTTTTCTGATCCCAAAGAGTTAACGTTTTCCCCATGTAACATTATGCTTGTCATAATATTTTCTCAATGAGTGTTATTCAGAAGACTGTTCTTTTGGAAACCATATAAAGTGTCATTATGCGTCTGCAATTATTGGTTTGAATGACTTCTACATCTCCAAATCCAGGACACGTTCCTCAGTTCTCTTTCTTCTTGATCCCTTGCTATAGTTCACCCTTCCTTTGAAGTTCTATTTTCTTTGGCTTTGCTGCTGCTACACTAGCTTATATTCCTATGATCTTGCCAACGGTTTTTTCCAATTCCTCAACTATGGACATTCTCCAGGATGCCACTGTTCTTGGAGAGTTTGTCCATTTTGTTTTCAAGAAATAAATTAGAATGACTTCTAAACTCTAGCTCAGCCCCCAGATTTTCCTCTACTTTAATCACAGTGGCCTATCTCCCAATCCCTGATGGAGAGCTCTTGGGAAGTAGTAGCAACAGGCTGAGGCTCCGTAAGAAATTACGAACCAAATCATTAAAGGTTTTGAATGCCCTAGGAGAGAAAAGAGACAGTCTTGAATGGAGGTTTTGGAAGCAAGAGAGGGGTACGATCATATTTTTTAAATTGATAATTCTAGCAATAGCATGTATTGGGATTGAAGTGGGAAAAAGAAAACCAGAAGTGATCAAAACCAGCCAAAGAAGAGATGAAGTGATCTGGCAGGGGGATGTGGAGTACTTAAAAAGGAGACATCTAAGTCAACTAAGTTTGAATGAAGCACAAGCAAGCCACTTCTCTGGCATACACACTCATATATTCATATGATCAGGGTCTCCATTATTCCACTGTGACACATCACAACCGTAATTCAGTAATTATTTAAGGAATCTACTCTTTTCCCCATATTGTATAGTCCCCTGAGGGCAGAACCATGATGTTTGGCCAACATCTGGTACATTGCCTGCTGGCACACAGTATATGCTTTAAAAATATTTGGCAAATTAATAAATTCACCAAATTAGTAAATAACAATTACAGAAAACTAAAATCATATGACAAAAATATTACTGCTGAAAAGAAATTTACATATCTAGTAGCAAAAAGCAGGTTAGAAAAATTAAGTGATTTGCTTAAAGTCATAAAGCTAGTTAATAACAGAGAAAGAATTCTTTTCCTCCAAGACTGAGTCTCTACACTAATCCTCATAGGAGAAAATAAAAGACAAGTATATATGCAGAAGACAGACAAGAAGGTGTTAGATAATAATTTCTGGAGACTATTATGTAAGTGTACATACACACTCCCACATACAATGTTGACAGTATAAATTTGTCACTGGATTTTGTCAACAGCTAAGAAACATGCCTCTCTCTCCTCCCTATCTCCCTTTCTTTTTTTTCCTCTCTCCATATATATATTTATATATTTTTGTATGTATGCTTCAATTTGCCACTTGTCAACACTGGATGACGATTCAGGGAGTTTAAAAGGTCAGAGCTATTTTCAAGTTTACACTTGAACAAGACATATGGCACTGGTTTTAATTTTGAAGTCTTACAGACAGCAATCACTCTCCATTAGTAAAATGATTTTGCTTTCACTTTTTCTTTTAGAGACATTTAAAATAAGAAAAACAGAATTATTAGAATCTGCATTTGCTTGTTTCTCCCAAAGAAAAGACTATTTGCTTTAAATTCTTTCATTTTTTTCAAGCCTGTGCTTTATACACACATGGGCCACATCAAGGCAACTGCTACAACACAGGTCGTTAATCCCACAACCCATGACTGGCAAGAAAAAGTATGCTGCAGTAAACAACATCTATAGTATTATCTTAAGAAAATATGTTATCTAATAGAAAACAAAGCAGACTAGGAGTTTGTAGACATCCTATTCTCAGTCTTCCTGCTTAGTTATATAACTGTGGCTAATCACTGACACCCACCCTCCTACCAGCCACCCCATGGAGACTCATGTCATCTTTTATAAATGAAATCATCTGGCTTGCTAAGATTGATATAAGAAATAAACAAATCATGAATGTAGAAGTCTTTGAAAGTATGTTAGAAAAGAAACATGCAATTTTATTTTTTAAAGTAGTGTTTAGCAGAGCAGTGTTGATGTCTTCTGGCTGGGCATTTCTCTTTAATAAATAACCAACTGACTTAAAGGACCTTGAATTTACGCTGGACCATATATTTCTCCAGATGATCATTAACTGCCAGACAGATGTTATTGCTTAATCACTGCATTCCCACAGAGATTGAAGGGCTCCAGGGATTATTTTTAAAAGGATAAGAAATCTTTGACTCTGGCCCCAATCAGCAATGTTCAACCACTAAGCCTGGTTATTTCTCTAGAGAGGTATATTCCAGAGAAGAGTTCACACATTTTAAAAAACATTGCATCACAGTGATGTGGTAAAAGACCTACAAACCCTCTATTACATCTTTTCTCATATCAGCACTGACTTTTAATATACTAACCTAAAATTTGTAGGAAAAACAAATCCCTGCTCCTTGCAATATGACAAAGTAAATTGTTTCACGTAAGAAAAAAAATGTAAATTACCCTGTATATTTTCAATACTATGGGTTGCTTATTTCATTTATTTACTTACAGATCTACTGCCACCTCTCAAGTGAAACCAAAGTCAAAAAACGTCTTTTTTGATTACTTGTTTGAAAAACCAAGGTTTGAAGTATTATTATTATTACCACTAAATAGAGTTTACACTTCACACAGAATATCAGAAGCAACGGTTTGTGTGGTTTATATAAATACTTATAAAACACCATGATTTCTGAAAAAAAATAAGTAGACATCTAATGCAAAATTTATAGTACTGTTTTCAGTATATTTTAACTTCTTATGATCTAAATTCATGGTCTTAGCTGATAATATTAGAAACAGACTTCAGCTTACTATTACATTGAATTACATGAATTTCAGTATTTGGCCATTGTGAAAAAGAAAAATAGTGGTTTTATATGGTCAACTTAATACTTCAATCCATCTGATAACAAATCCAAGGAACAACGATAATGTAGAAATCTTTAGGCACCAATTTGGTTTTTAGTCTCCTTAAAAAGCAATTAATTATTCTCTTGCCTACTTCTAAGTTTCAATTGCAATGGACCAAAATAAATTCTCTCAGTTCTATTTTAGTTCTGTAATCCTAAAAACTGGTCATATACTTCAGTTCTTTATCCATAAAAGTATGACACTACGAACCATGCTTTTGTATTCACCATGAGAAATAGATGATTGTACTTGTTGTACACACACAGAATTTAATAATGCAAGTCTGTCATCTTCTATATAAAAAGGCCTGGCTAAGAGCAACTAAAAAATGATGTAAACCAATGGATTTCGGTGACGTGGGAGAGATTTATAAATTAACGTTTTGTAACAATGCAGGATTAAAGATGTACATGAAATAGAAAACTGATTAATTTTTTAAAAAGTGTATACACCTGGGAGAAAAGCAGGAAGAAAATAGATAAAAAAACTTAAAGTCATTATTTTTAAGTAATACAATTAGTGGATTACAATTAGATTTTTGCAACTTTACATATTTTTTCAAGCTTCTCCAATTTTATAAAACAAAAATACATAAGTAAAAACTGAACCAAATGAAGGGATACATCCTTTTCAATGACTGACTCAATATTAAATATTTCAACTATACCGGAAAAAACCTAAAAGCTCATTGGGAATTTTTAGATCTAGAAAAATATGCTGAAGTTCTTTTGGGAGAAAATATGTCCATAATTATCCAGGACAATCCAGAAAAAAGAAGAATTAAATGGAAGAATACTATACATGTCATTAAAATATAAAGCGTATGATACTGGCACCAGAGAAGCAGACAGAACGGGGTAGCAGAACAGAGCCCAGAGAAAGCCAAAATATATTTAAGAACTTGATATAATGATAAAAGTGACATTCCAAAGTACTTGGCAAAGCATGAATTACTCTCTAGATACTGTGTGGTTAACAGGTTAACTATTCAGTGAAAAACTATATCCTTAAATCATCGCTTAATCCAAAATAAATTTCACTAAAATTCAGTGTTTAAATGTTAAAAAATGGTATATATACTAAGATAAAATCTGAGAGAATATTTAATAGCTGTTAGATTCCCACAGCATATCTGTTGTAAAACAATGTTCACATATATTCTAAGCATAAATATTAAAATACAAAAACCTCGAACACACAGACAGTATTAAATATTCTTATAACCTTGAGGTTGAAGGCCTTTTAAAAATAACATCAAACCCAAACAACACAAATTGATATAGATAGGATTAATAAAATCTCTCAACTTCTTTATGGCAAAAGAATTACGAGGTTCTAACATGAATTATATGAATCCACATAATGTGAATTATAATTATATGAATTATAAGCTGTAAGAAATATTTTCAGTGTATAACAATAAATTAATAGTGGTACTCAAAAGGAGCTCCTACAAAACCGTAACAACAACAACAACGAGAGTGCCAGCACAGAAAAACTGAAAAAAGGGTGAAAAGGCAATTGACAAAAGTAAAAGTATTTGGGAAAATAGTCTTTTAAATATATTAAACCTCACAATAATCAAATAAGCCAGAATTTTAAAAAGAAATAATGTTCACTTATTATGCTGGCAAACACGTTAAGGTAGGATAACACTGGTGTTGGAGAAGGTGTGGGAAAGGAGACACAGTCCTAGACTGCTGCCCACAGCATGAACTGGTACTCTCTTTCAATGCAGAAAAAATTTGCTAATACGAATATTCCTTGACCAGGCAAGTCTACTTCCAAAAGTACATCCAAAGAAAATAATTAGTGAAGTGTGAAAAACGTATGCTTAGGAATAATCACTGGGATGCTGTTTATAGGGGAAACACAGAGCAGTGATTAGAGCTTGGAGCTCAGGAGCCAGCCTGTCTGGATTCAAAACCCTGACTCAAACTTCTTGGCCATGTGACCTTGAGCAAGTTAGAATTTCTGTGCTTCATCCTCTTCATGTGAAAAGCAGAGATAAGAACAGTACCTGCCTCATAAGGTTTTGAGGATAAATAAGCAAATAAATGAAAAACAATTAGAACACTACCAGGAATTGAGTAAGCACTCAATAAATACTACCTGAGAAAAAAACAACAACAGCCGTGAAATGCCCTTTATAGGGACATTTTAAATAAAGGATATTGATCAAAGGATGAAAAATGCAATACTGTCACTAGAAATGATGATGTAGAATTTTAAGTATGGAAAAATGCCATGATAGATGACATTAAGTTTTAAAATAAAGGTTACAAATTGGTATTATTTTATTATGCTATCTTTAATCAGACATCAATATAAATATATATGTGAGCGTGCAAAGAATATGGAAGCATGTAAGCCTAAGTGTGCATAGTGACTGGGTCTGGGTAATAGAATTATGGATGATTTTCATCTTCATCCTTATTGCTGGGTTTTTTGGTTTGAAAAAAAAATTTTTTTTTTTTTTACAATGAACATATGTTACTTTTGTAATAAAAAATAAACTTTTATCCATTTTGGGGGGGGGAAGGGAACTGCAAAGTCAATTATCACAGTTACAAGTGACAGTGGGATAAGACAGAATTAAGGCAATGAGGTAACCACTGGAAAGCACAGGTACAGGTTTCAGCAGACACAGGAGGAACTTTCAAATCACTCACTCTTTAAAATGCCCAAAACATATTTATGGAGGATAGCAGTAGTAAGTACAATTGTGCTAAAAATTAAATGAACAACTTGAATTTTATAAATAGTATGCTAATGAGGTTATAAATATATGACTATGTAAAACCAGGGTTGGGCTTCATTTTTTAAAATTTCAACTATCTACATTTTTTAATCCAAATTACCAATGTTCTAAAAGTAACATTTGGGTTGCAAACCAAACAAAGCTGCTTAGTAGCTATTAGCAGATAATATGACAGCAACATTGTAGGCTTATCTGGTTACACATCCTGCTTGTGTCTACGAATTTAGCTGATCTCATCTAATATTTACTGATGTCCAAATACTTAATTACATACACATATTAAAACAAAGATCATGAACTACAAGTTACAAGTTAGTGATTTGGTACCATTAACTTACTGTGTTCTTTTTCTGCAAGATTTGAGGGAGCCCCCAAACAGCTTTAAAATTTTTTTTATGCTGCCACTAAGCAAAAATGTGGCATCTTGGATTAAGGCACACATGGGAGGCTTTATTCAAACTCTTAAAATTCCTTTACCTCTTAAGCATCAGAAACAGCTATAATATTACTGATTACCTTATTGATTACATTGATGCACTTGTCTCAAACAAGAGGATTAATTTACAGATCTATAGACAAAAAGCAAAGGAAACAAAGAAATGAGGTGGAATTTGATCAAAATGGATCATCACCAGCAGCAATTAGCAAATTTAATTACTGGAGAGTACATTTGGATGTTGCTGACATTATTAAATGATGGAAACTAAGTATGCACAGTACGTTTAATGCAAAGTGTCAAGAATATTGACAAAAATATCTCAGCTAAAGGTCATTAGGGATCGTCAGTCTCTTTGTTAATGTCATTTAACAAATACATTTTTCAATTAACTAAATAACATATGAAACAAATATGTAGTTTTTTCTAACATTCTCAGCTTTTGAACACTTTTTAGTCAAAGGAAAATTTAAATTCAAAGGAGTCATATAATAGTATTGGGGAAGTATAACATTTACAGTGGAGTTGTTATATATGGGGAATTTCTTTTATTTTTTTAAGATTTTATTTATTTATTTGACAGAGAGAGAGAGACAGCCAGTGAGAGAGGGAACACAAGCAGGGGGAGTGGGAGAGGAAGAAGCAGGCTCCCAGTGGAGGAGCCCGACATGGGCTCGATCCCAGAACACCAGGATCACACCCTGAGATGAAGGCAGACGCTTAACAACTAAGCCACCCAGGCGCCCCAGGAATTTATTTTCCAAAGTCAGCATGTGAAAAAAAAAATCATGCATAGCTAACATTATCCTTTAAAACACTTAAAGTATAACATCTTTCAGTCATCATATCTTAACAAATTTTCCTCCTGTATTGGAATAGTCTGCTCCCTGTAAGTGCAGAGTGACTTAAAAATTCTCAAAAACAAACAAACAAAAAACCCCCAAAAAACTGAGGCTGAGCCAAGGATGAGGATGTTGGTATACTATATTGGGATAGGGTATGGGGCAGCATGGGTGAAGAAAGAAGGGAAGTAGGGATGTGAAACAAAGTAAAATGTCAATAGCTATTTCACAAAGAAACCCCAAACCACACAACAGTTTGCTTGACAGATGCTTTGTTTGGCAGCCCGGAATTCACCAGATTGGCTGTAAGAAGAAACCATGGCATAGAGTATTCCATAAGAATGAGAAAAAAGGGATCTACCTAGTTCCCTCCTGATTTCTATTTCCCATTGCCAAGGTTCATTCAGAGGGATTTAACTGTTCTACACTTTCAGCTTGCCTTATCCAGCTCCTCTGGCAACCCATCAGGAATTCAGAGCCCAGTATAGGGTCCAATGGTGGGGGAAGCCAGAAACTCAGTGCAAGTAGCTGGTTGACCCAGCTTCAAGGCAGCAGCCAAGGAGAAGGATCCAACATTCCCAAAGCAGGTAAAAGGTCAAACACTGATGGCAGACTGGTCTGGGAGGCGGTAATTCCAAGGCAATCTGAGGACAACATAAGACTTGTGTCTGCTATAAATACTAAAGTTGAAGAAGTTGGTCTGTATTTAGAAGTTTCATTGGACAAGAAATTTTTTTTAATGTTAAAAAGTATACTCAATACTGTTAGAAGCTTGTACCCAATGTAAGAATAAAGTGAAAACTAAGATAACTGAGGTAAGAAGAAAGTCATGTCCCTGATCTCATGCTTCTAAGGAGCCCAGTTCACTAACTGGGATGATGGACAGAAGCTATAAAACCGGATCTGTCCCTTAATTTTAAATGTGTTCAGTTAAATGCATGTGTTTTACAACACTACTCTACAAATTGAGTACCATGAACTAAGACTTTCTCTTATGGTCTTAAGTTTCAAAGAAAACCTTGTAAGTCCTATTTTACAGCAAAAGTAACAGAAAAATTAATAACGCAGAATATCAAACCTACCAAATGGCAGAAGACTAGATTAACTTTCTTTTATTAAGTCATACCATCCAAACCAATGAAAATCCAGCACCCATTTTAATAACTATTAAAACTTAGGGAAAGCAATTCCTGCTAATCTCTAATATTCCCTAGGGGGGCTTTTACTGGTCCTAGAAATGAGGATATTAGAAATTTCCTTAGAATAGTCATATAAAACATACACAGCTTACAGTCCAATGTTCGCTTCATAGAAAAATATTACCGTGCCATACTATACTACAAAAACATTATTAACACATTATAAAAATATAGTGGTTTCTGTGGAATGATATCACATTCCCTCTTGTTTCATTCATGAAACATGCTGCTGAGAGTGTTGCCTGCTTACGGCTCATGGCTACCCCAAGATTATACCACCTCCCTAGGCACAGTTCATCTCCAGTGACTGATGAAAATGGGTTAACTGGACCAGCCTCCTTGACTCAATTTGAGAGATCGCTGAAAGGCCATCTAAGTTTCTAAGTAAATTGGTGACTGACTGAGGCTTTTGTTACAACTACATGGAATTTCAACTTCTCCCTAATCCTATATTTCTCTATGGTTTACAGGGGTAGCTCTAAAGAGCATAACTCAATACAATTGCAGTTTGAAACTTCAGTCTCAGGCTTTATATCCTGGACAATTCAACCCATAAAAAAAAGTGATATGGTAATATTGAAAGTAATCTACTAGAATGATACTGAGAGGAAAATTCATTTTAAATGTGTTTATTAGAGGATGTGAAGGCTAAAAATAAATATATGTTCAACAAGGGGGAAAAAAAAAAAAACCTAAAGACCTCATAGGAAAACGGGCAAAAGACAGGAATAAACACATCACGAGAAAGAAAGGCAAAGGGCCCTTAAACAGTTATCCAGTAAAGATGTCTAACTACATTCATAATAAAATGAATGTGAATTAAAACTTTGTTAGCACCACCAATGAAAAACAAAAAAATTAAAACAACTGTATTTAGAATAGCACCCAAAAGAAATATTTATTAAGATTCAACAAAAGAAGTATAAAATTTTTACCCTGAAAATGACAAAACATTGCTGAAATAAATTAAAGAAGATATATGTAAGTGGAAAGATATCCATATTCACGGATTGGAAAATATAATATTGTCAAGATGATAAAACTCCCTAAACTGATCTATAGATTCAACAAAATTCTTATAAAAATACTCCCTGGCTTTTTTTACAGAAATTTATAAGATGAACCTATATTCACTTGGAAAAGCAAGGGACCTAGAATAGCTAAAACAACCTTAAAAAGAAAAACACAGCTGGAAACTGACATTTCTTGATTTCAAAACTTACTAAAAAGCTACAGTAATCAAGACAATGTGGTAGTGGACTAAGTGTAGATGTATAGAGATCAATGGAATAAAATTGAGTGTCTAGAAATAAACCCTGGCAATCATAGTCCATTAATTTTCGAAAAGACTAAGAGAATTCAATGGGAAAAATAGTACTTTCAAGAAATGGTAGTAGTCGGGGGAGGTTAAGATGGCGGAGGAGTAGGGGACCCCTTTTTCAGCCGGTCCCCTGAGTTGAGCTGGATAGGTACCAGACCAGCAGGAACATCCACGGAATCAGCCTGAGACGCAGGAAGATACATCTGGATCTCTACAAATGAACATCTCCAGCGCTGAGTATCGAGGTACGAAGCGGGGAGCCGTGAAACCGCGCACAGATATCGGAAGCTAAACAGAAGGGGGAGGGAGCCGCCGTGTCAGGGCGCCGGGAAGCGGTAGCCACCTGCAAGGGGGAGCGGACAGACCGCGGACCCGCACGCTTGAGACAGCAGGCTGAGAAGGGAGCTCCGGGAGCGCACGCGGGACGGCTGGCGGTTGGCGGGCCACCTGCACGGGGGAGCAGGCGGACTCGCGGACGGCACCCGCGAGACAACAGACTTAGAACGCGAGCTCCAGGAGCGCGCGCGCAGGGCGGCTGGCGGGCCACCTGCACCGGGGAGCGGGCGGACCGCGGACCCGCACTCTGGAAACGGCAGACTGAGTCCGTGAGCCGGGAGCGTGCACCACCAAGCATCTCACGGAGCTCCGGAGCTCCGGTGTGCTCACTGGATCGAGGCTGAGACCGGGAGCTCCGGGAGCGTCCGCGGGGCGGCTGGCGGCTGGAGGGCCACCTGCACGGGGGAGCAGGCGGACTCGCGGTCAGCACCCGTGAGACACCAGACTGAGACGGGGAGCTCCGGGAGCCCGCGCGGGGCGGCTGGCGGCGGGCGGGGTTGGAAACACAAAGGACAGAGACGTGCCGGCCCTGGAAGTGAGGGCTGGGACGCCGGGTGTGGGGCGCACAGCCCGGGATGCTGCAGGGTTGAGCAGCACCAACAGAAACAGAGTTAAAGTGGCCAGAACATCAGTGGAGAACGATCCGCGATCCCTCTGTTCTGAGACAGAGGCTGAATTTCAGCCGCTGCTGCTCTCTCAGAAGAGGCATAGCAAACCGCCAGGGAAAGCCGCCAGAGAACAAAAGCCCGGAAATACCGGCTCACAGGGTGCCCATCCCCATCCCCCCTCGCAAGGGACACAGAGACTCTACCCAAACAGGGTTTTCTGAGTACCGGCAGGCAGGCCCCTCCCCCAGAAGGCAGGCTGAAAAATCAAGAAGCCCACAACCCGGAGCGCCTGAGTGGCGCAGTCACCAAGCACCTGTCTTCGGATTAGGGTGTGATCACAACGCTCCGTAAGGAGTCCCTCATCGGGCTTCTCCACCGGGAACCTGCTTCTTCCTCTCCCACTCCTCTGCTTGGGTTCCCTTTCTTGCTGACTGTCTCTCTCTCTCTCAAATAAATAAATAAACTCTTTAAGGAAGAAGCCCACATCCCTAAGATCTCTATAAAACAAGGGCGCACGGCCTGGGTCCCAGTCAACACTTGGGCTCTGGACAACCCTGCAATCTCTCTTCATCAGAATGACGAGAAGGAGAAGTCCCCCCCAGCAAAGAAAAGATAATGAGTCTGTGGCCTCTGCCACAGAATTGGCCTCGGCCACAGAATTAATACATATGGATGTATCCCAATTATCAGAAATGGAATTCAGAGCAACAATGGTCAAGATGATGAGTAAACTTGAAAAAAGCATCAGAGAAAGCGTTGCTGAGAATATAGAATCCCTAAGGGCAGAAATGAGAGCGAATCTGACAGAAATTAAAAATTCTATGGGCCAAATACAGTCAAAACTAGAGGCTCTGACGGCCAGGGTCACCGAGGCAGAGGAACGCGTTAGCGAATTGGAGGATGGGTTAGTAGAAGAAAAAACGAAAATAGAAGCTGGTCTTAAAAAAATCCACGCCCACGAATGTAGATTACGGGAGATTACTGACTCTATGAAACGATCCAATGTCAGAATCATCGGCATCCCTGAAGGGGTGGAGAAAAACAGAGGTCTAGAAGAGATATTTGAACAAATTGTAGCTGAAAACTTCCCTAATCTAGCAAGGGAAACAAGCATTCGTGTCCAAGAGGCAGAGAGGACCCCATCCAAGCTCAACCAGGACAAACCTACGCCACGGCATGTCATAGTGCAATTCGCAAATATTAGATCCAAGGATACAGTATTGAAAGCGGCCAGGGCAAAGAAATTTCTCACGTACCAAGGCAAAGGTATCAGGATTACGTCAGACCTGTCTACAGAGACCTGGAATGAGAGAAAGGCTTGGGGGGGCATTTTTAAAGCTCTTTCAGAGAAAAACATGCAGCCAAGGATCCTTTATCCAGCAAAGCTGTCATTCAGAATTGATGGAGAAATAAAGACGTTCCAAAATCGCCAATCATTAACCAATTTCGTAACCACGAAACCAGCCCTACAGGAGATATTAAGGGGGGCTCTATAAAGGTAAAAAGGCCCCAAGAGTGATACAGAGCAGCAAGTCACAACCGATACAAAGACTTTAAAGAGAAATGGCATCATTAAAATCATATCTGTCAATAATCTCTATCAATCTAAATGGCTTAAACTCTCCCATAAAACGCCACAGGGTTGCAGATTGGATAAAAAGACATGACCCATCCATTTGCTGTCTACAAGAGACTCATTTTGAACCCAAAGATGCATTCAGACTTAGAGTAAGGGGATGGAGTACCATCTTCCACGCAAATGGACCTCAAAAGAAAGCTGGAGTAGCAATTCTCATATCAGATAGACTGGATTTTAAACTAGAGGCCATAGAGAGAGATACAGAAGGGCACTATATTATTCTTAAAGGAAGTATTCAACAAGTGGATATGACAATTATTAATATATATGCCCCCAACAGGGGAGCAGCAAGATACACAAGCCAACTCTTAACCAAAATAAAGAGACATATAGATAAGAACACAGTAATAGTAGGGGACCTCAACACCCCACTATCAGAAATAGACAGAACACCCTGGCAAAAACTAAGCAAAGAATCAAAGGCTTTGAATGCCATACTCGACGAGTTGGACCTCATAGATATATATAGAACACTACACCCCAGAACCAAAGAATACTCATTCTATTCAAATGCCCATGGAACATTCTCAAGAATAGATCATGCTCTGGGACACAAAACAGGTCTCAGCCAATACCAAAAGATTGAAATTATCCCCTGCATATTCTCAGACCACAACGCTCTGAAATTGGAACTCAACCACAAGGAAAAACCTGGAAGAAACTCAAACACTTGGAGGCTAAGAACCATCCTGCTCAAGAATGACTCGATAAACCAGGAAATCAAAAAACAAATTAAACAATTTATGGAGACCAACGAGAATGAATACACAACGGTCCAAAACCTATGGGATACTGCAAAGGCAGTCCTAAGGGGGAAATACATAGCCATCCAAGCCTCACTCAAAAGAATAGAAAAATCTAAAATGCAGTTTCTATATTCTCACCTCAAGAAACTGGAACAGCAACAGAGGGACAGGCCTAACCCACTGACAAGGAAGGAGTTGACCAAGATTAGAGCAGAAATCAATGAATTAGAGACCAGAACCACAGTAGAGCAGATCAACAGGACTAGAAGCTGGTTCTTTGAGAGAATCCATAAAATTGATAGACCACTGGCAAAACTTGTCCAAAAACAAAGAGAAAGGACTGAGATTATTAAAATTATGACTGAAAAGGGAGAGGTCACGACCAGCACCATTGAAATTGCAAGGATTATTAGAAACTTTTATCAACAGCTATATGCCAAAAAACTAAACAATCTGGAAGAGATGGAGGCCTTCCTGGAAACCTATAAACTACCAAGACTGAAACAGGAAGAAATAGATTTCTTAAATAGGCCAATTAACTATGAAGAAATTGAGTCAGTGATAAACAACCTTCCAAATAATAAAACTCCAGGCCCAGACGGTTTTCCTGGGGAATTCTACCAAACATTCAAAGAAGAAATAATACCTATTCTCCTAAAGCTATTTCAAAAAATAGAAACAGAAGGAAAGCTACCAAACTCATTCTATGAGGCTAATATTACCTTGATCCCCAAACCAGGCAAAGACCCCCTCAAAAAGGAGAATTACAGACCGATTTCTCTAATGAATATGGATGCCAAAATCCTCAACAAGATCCTTGCTAATAGAATCCAACAGTACATTAAAAGGATTATCCATCATGACCAAGTGGGATTCATACCTGGGATGCAAGCATGGTTCAACACTCGCAAATCAATCAATGTGATACATCATATCAACAAGAAAAGACTCAAGAACCATATGATCCTCTCAATTGATGCAGAAAAAGCATTTGACAAAATACAGCATCCTTTCCTGATTAAAACCCTTCAGAGTGTAGGAATAGAGGGTACATTTCTCAATCTCATAAAAGCCATCTATGAAAAGCCTACTGCAAGCATTATTCTCAATGGGGAAAAGCTGGAAGCCTTTCCCTTAAGATCAGGAACACGACAAGGATGCCCACTCTCGCCACTATTATTCAACATAGTACTAGAAGTCCTTGCAACAGCAATCAGAAGACAAAAAGGGATCAAAGGTATCCAAATCGGCAAAGAAGAAGTCAAACTGTCTCTCTTTGCAGATGACATGATACTCTATATGGAAAACCCAAAGGAATCCACTCCCAAACTATTAGAAGTTATAGAACAATTCAGTAAGGTGGCAGGATACAAAATCAATGCCCAGAAATCAGTTGCATTTCTATACACGAATAACGAGACTGAAGAAAGAGAAATTAGGGAATCCATCCCATTTACAATAACACCAAAAACCATGCGTTACCTTGGAATTAACTTAACCAGAGACGTAAAGGACCTATATGCTAGAAACTATAGATCACTTTTGAAAGATATTGAGGAAGACATAAAAAGATGGAAAAATATTCCATGCTCATGGATTGGAAGAATTAACATAGTTAAAATGTCCATACTACCCAGAGCAATCTACACTTTCAATGCTATCCCGATCAAAATACCGAGGACATTTTTCAAAGAACTGGAACAAATAGTCCTTAAATTTGTATGGAACCAGAAAAGGCCCCGAATCTCCAAGGAACTGTTGAAAAGGAAAAACAAAGCTGGGGGCATCACAATGCCGGATTTCGAGCTGTACTACAAAGCTGTGATCACAAAGACAGCATGGTACTGGCACAAAAACAGACACATCGACCAATGGAACAGAATAGAGAACCCAGAAATGGACCCTCGGCTCTTTGGGCAACTAATCTTTGATAAAGCAGGAAAAAACATCCGGTGGAAAAAAGACAGTCTCTTCAATAAATGGTGCTGGGAAAATTGGACAGCTACATGCAAAAGAATGAAACTTGACCACTCTCTCACACCATACACAAAAATAAACTCCAAATGGATGAAAGACCTCAATGTGAGACAGGAATCCATCAAAATTCTAGAGGAGAACATAGGCAACAACTTCTATGACATCGGCCAGAGCAACCTTTTTCACGACACATCTCCAAAGGCAAGAGAAATAAAAGATAAAATGAACTTATGGGACTTTATCAGGATAAAGAGCTTCTGCACAGCCAAGGAAACAGTCAAAAAAACTAAGAGACAGCCCACGGAATGGGAGAATATATTTGCAAAGGACACCACAGATAAAGGACTGGTATCCAAGATCTACAAAGAACTTCTCAAACTCAATACACGAGAAACAAATAAACAAATCATAAAATGGGCAGAAGATATGAACAGACACTTTTCCAATGAAGACATACAAATGGCTAACAGACACATGAAAAAATGTTCAAAATCATTAGCCATCAGGGAAATTCAAATCAAAACCACACTGAGATACCACCTTACGCCAGTTAGAATGGCAAAGATAGACAAGGCAAGAAACAACAATTGTTGGAGAGGATGTGGAGAAAGGGGATCCCTCCTACATTGTTGGTGGGAATGCAAGTTGGTACAGCCACTCTGGAAAACAGTGTGGAGGTCCCTTAAAAAGTTAAAAATTGAACTACCCTATGACCCAGCCATTGCACTACTGGGTGTTTACCCCAAAGATACAGACGTAGTAAAGAGAAGGGCCATATGCACCCCAATGTTCATAGCTGCATTGTCCACAATAGCCAAATCATGGAAGGAGCCGAGATGCCCTTCAACAGATGACTGGATTAAGAAGCTGTGGTCCATATATACAATGGAATATTACTCAGCTATCAGAAAGAACGAATTCTCAACATTTGCTGCAACATGGACGGCACTGGAGGAGATAATGCTAAGTGAAATAAGTCAAGCAGAGAAAGACAATTATCATATGATTTCTCTCATCTATGGAACATAAGAACTAGGATGATCGGTAGGGGAAGAAAGGGATAAAGAAAAGGGGGGTAATCAGAAGGGGGAATGAAACATGAGAGACTATGGACTATGAGAAACAAACTGAAGACTTCAGAGGGGAGGGGTTGGGGGAATGGGATAGACTGGTGATGGGTAGTAAGGAGGGCACGTATTGCATGGTGCACTGGGTGTTATACGCAACTAATGAAGCATCAAACTTTACATTGGAATCCGGGGATGTACTGTATGGTGATTAACATAATAAAAAAAAATTAAAAAAAAAAAAAAGAAATGGTAGTAGGATAACTGCACGTCACATGCAAGGGAATGAAACTGGATTCCTTCCTTACACAGCACAAAAATGAACTTGAAATGAACTTCATAATGAGAAGAGTTAAAACTATAAACCTCTTGGAGAAAATACCTTCATAAGTTAGGCAAACCTTAGATGCAGCACTAAAGCATAAGCAACAGAAAAAAAAAAAATCAACATATTGAACATCATCAAAATGAAACTGGATTCCTTCCTTACACAGCACAAAAATGAACTTGAAATGAACTTCATAATGAGAAGAGTTAAAACTATAAACCTCTTGGAGAAAATACCTTCATAAGTTAGGCAAACCTTAGATGCAGCACTAAAGCATAAGCAACAGAAAAAAAAAAAATCAACATATTGAACATCATCAAAATGAAACTGGATTCCTTCCTTACACAGCACAAAAATGAACTTGAAATGAACTTCATAATGAGAAGAGTTAAAACTATAAACCTCTTGGAGAAAATACCTTCATAAGTTAGGCAAACCTTAGATGCAGCACTAAAGCATAAGCAACAGAAAAAAAAAAAATCAACATATTGAACATCATCAAAATGAAACTGGATTCCTTCCTTACACAGCACAAAAATGAACTTGAAATGAACTTCATAATGAGAAGAGTTAAAACTATAAACCTCTTGGAGAAAATACCTTCATAAGTTAGGCAAACCTTAGATGCAGCACTAAAGCATAAGCATAAGCAACAGAAAAAAAAAAATCAACATATTGAACATCATCAAAATTTTAAAAATCATTCTTAAAAACACACAATCAAGAAAAGAAAATATCAGGGGATTGTTGGCAGGTGACTGAGTAGGAGGACACTTACCTCACCTCAGTTACAACTAGATAATACTTATATCGGTGTAAGTAACCCAGAAAATGACCTGATGACTGGCAGAACAAACTCCGTAACTAAATGTAGAGAAGAGGCCATATTAAAGAGGGTAGGAAGGGCAGAGTTAGGGTCCAGAGCTAAATGGACCCAAAGGACTGTCCTCTGGAGGGAGGGACACCACTAATGTGAAGAAGGGAGAGAAACAGACCCTCACACCAGAGAACACGCCTGGGGCCAAATTTCCTGAGTTCTTACAACCAGTGGGACTTAAAACCTGGAATTTTAAAAATCAGCAGGATCCCTCTGTAAGAGCCAGGAGGGCAAGAGGAAACTGAATCTCTATCCTCAATAAGGCAGCATGACAACACCCTGCAGAGATACAGCATAGAAGCAGCAGTTTGAAAAACACCTGGGACACATGGGAGAGTTGTTTACTAATCTCAGAGGGAGTCCTGGAGGGACAGAGATCAACAGGAGGCTCCTCCAGGAGCAAAGGAGTTGGCAGGTGCCATTTCCCTCCCCCGACCCTCAGCATAAACACACAGCTACCTGCGGAAACCAGCACCTATACTAGCTACCTAACTTGCTAATACCATGCCTCCCTCGCCCCCTCCAAGCCTCTGAGGCTTGCCTCAGTCCCTGCACAGCCAGTCCCCTCCCACAGAAAATCAGCGCAAACCTTGTTAATACCATGCCTCTCCGCACATCACTTTGTGGATCCATGCACACCAACTTGACTGACCTTGCTTCTGGCAGTGGCAGGCCCCTCTTGAAGAGGACCAGATGCAAACCTTGTTAACACTGTGAGTCCTGCCCCAACTCATGTTGTGGATATGCCCTCTCCAATATGCTCTTGGCCAGAGTTCATTCAAAGTGGTGCCACAAGCCAGGCACTGTACAAGCAGCCCTTACAGGAGCCAGCACTACTGCAAAGGGTCTCCTGCCCCAGGGAGAGGGAAAGATAACCATATACACCAGTGAGACTGGCTTCAGCAGTAGGCTGGAGACAGACATCTGGTCTTACTGCAGCCCTGCCTACCAATAAAAGCTTCCCAGGGGAAAATTCAGGGAAAGCACCCTGCATTTTGGCATTACTGCATCTCTGACAAATGAAAAAGCAGCTCAGCCCCAACAGCAGGGCACAATAAACATACATAGACGATGCCTCTCAAGTGCCAGGTTCTAGGGAAGGGGGGGATATGGCACAGCAGAGCAGGACCCCTTCTTCATAAGGCTACTACTTTCAAGAGCAAGAGATGTAGCTGACTTTCCTAACACACAGAAACAGACCCAGAGAGTTAGACAAAATGAGGAGACGGGAATATGTTCCAAATGAAAGAACAAAACAAGATCACAGCAAGACAGCCAGACAAAATGGAGATAAGTAATTTGCCTGATAGAGAATTTAAAGTAATGATCATAAAGATACTCACTGGACTTGAGAAAGGACTGGAGGACATCAGTGAGACCCTTAACAAAGAGATAAGAAAGAATCAATCAGAGATGAAGAACACTATAAAATTAAAAATAAACTAGATGGAATAAATAATAGATTAGAGGAAGCAGAAAAATGAATCAGCAACCTGGAGGACAGAGGAATGGAAAGTAATTAAGCTGAGCAGGTGAGAGAAAAAAAATTACGCAAAATGAGAACAGACTTAGGGAACTCAGCAACACCATCAAGTATAATAACAAGCACATTACAAGGATCTTACAAGAGAATATGGGGCAGAAAATTTATTTTAAGAAATAAAAGTTGAAAACTTCTCAAATCTGAGGAAGGAAACAGAAATCCAGATCCAGAAGGCATAGAGATCCCCCAACAAAAACAACCCAAGGAGGTCCATACCAAGAAACACAGTAATTAAAATGGCAAAAAGTAATGATAAAGAGAGAATTTTAAAAGCAGCAAGAGAAAACAGTTACATATGAAGGAAACCCCATAAGGCTATCAACTGATTTTTGAGAAGAAACTTTGCAGGCCAGAAGGGAGTGGGATGATCTATTCAAAGTGCTGAAAGGAAAAAACCTGCAGGCAAAAAATACTCTATTCAGCAAGGCTATCATTCAGAATAAAAGCAGAGATAAAGAGTTTCCCAGAAAATAGTTAAAGACATTCATTACCACTAAACCAGCCATACAAGAAATATTAAATGGGACTCTTTGAATGGAAAGGAAAAACCATACATATTAGCAAGAAAAGTAGGAAGTAAAAAAGGAGTGCTTATACCTACAAAAATCCGTCAAGGGACTCACAAAATGAAAGGAGGTAGAGTATGACACTACATATCTAAAACATGGTGGGGGAGAAGAGTAAAGAACAGGTTCAAACTTAAATACCATCAACTTAAAACCGACTGCTATATGCAAAAGTTGTTATATACAAACCAATGGTAACCACAAATCAGAAACCAGTAATAGATATGCAAAGAATAAAATTAAGAAAAAATAAAAATAATAAAAAGAAAATAAATAAAATTAAGAAATCAAGTATATCACTAAAAAACCAAATAATGAGAGAGCAAGGAAGAAAGGAACAAAGAAAAACTACAAAATCAACCATAAAACAAGTAACAAAATGGCAATAAAAACATATTAACAATAATTACTTTGAATGTAAATGGACTTCAATCAAAAAACATAGGGTGATTGAAATGGATTAAAAAACAAAACCCATCTACATGCTGCCTACAAAAGACTCATTTGAGACCTAAAGACACTGCAGATTGAAAGTGAGGGGATGGAGAAGCATGTATCATGCAAAAGGATGTCAAAAGAAGCCAGAGTAGCAATACTTACATCAGACAAAATAGACTTTAAAACAGAGACTGTCACAAGACATGTCACTGTATAACCATAAAGGGAACAATCCAACAAGAAGATATAACTACTGTAAATATTTATGCACTAAACATGGGAGCACCCAAACACATAAAGCAGTTAATAACAAATCTAAAGGAACTACTTAATAGTAATACAATAACAGTGGGGACTCTAACACCCCACTTACATCAATGCAGATTGTCTAAATAGAAAATCGACAAGGAAGCTGTGACTTTGAATGAACAAGATGGATGTAACAGATATATTTAAAACATTCCCTCCCCCCTCCCAAAAAATCCCTCCTAAAACAGAATACACATTATTTTCAAGTGCACATTGAACATTCTCCAGAATAGATCACATATTAGGCCACAAAACAAGTCTGAACACATTAAAAAAGATTGAAGACATATCATGCATCTTTTCTGACCATAATACTATATGATACTAGAAATCAACCACAAGAAAAAATCTGGAAAGAGCACAAATACATGGAGAATAAATAACATGCTACTAAGCAATGAATGGGCAAACCAGGAAATCAAAGAAATTAAAAAAACATATGGAGATAAATGAAAATGAAAACACAACAGTCTGAAATCTTTGGGATACAGCAAAAGCTGTTCTTAGAGGGAAGTTTGTAGCAATACAGGCCTACCTCAAGAAGCAAGAAAAATCTCAAACAACTTAACTTTATACCTAAAGGAGCTTAAAAAAAAAAAAAAAACAAAACAAACAATACTCCTAATCCAGCAGAAGGAAGGAAATAATAAGGATTAGAGCAGAAATAAATGTGTTCCCTCTCTCGCTGGCTGTCTCTCTCTCTGTCAAATAAATAAAATCTTAAAAAAAAAAAAAGATTTTATTTATTTGAGAGAGAGAGAGAGAGAGACTGAGAGAAAGAGTGCGGGGAGGAACAGAGGGAGCAGCAGACTCCCTGCTGAGGAAGGAGTCCAATGGGGGACTTGATCCCAGGACCCTGGGATCATGACCTGAGCCGAAGGCAGATGCTTATCTGACTGAGCCACCCAGGTGCCCAGGAGGTGGTTCTTTGAAAAGAACACCAAATTGATAAGCCTTTACCAGACTCATCAAAAAAATAAAAATAAAAATAAAAAAAGGACTCAAACAAAATCACAAATCAAAGAGTAGAAACAGCCAATACCACAGAATTGTAAAAGACTGAAAGAGAGTATTATGAAAAATTATATGCCAACAAATTGGATGGCCTAGAAGAAATAGTTAAATTCCTAGAAAAATATAACCTCCCAAACTGAATCAGGAAAAATGGAAGATTTGAACAGATGGATTACTAGCAATGAAATTGAATCAGTAATCAAAAAACTCCCAACAAACAAAAGCCCAGGACCACATGGCTTCACAGGCAAATTCTACCAAACATTTAAAGACTTAATACCTCTTCTTCATAAAATACTATAAAAAACAGAAGAGGAAGGAAAACTTCCAAATTCATTCTAAGATGCCAGCATTACCCTAATATCAAAATCAGATAAAGACACTGCAAAAAAAAAGAAAACTACAGGCCAGTATCTTTCATGTACATAGATGCAAAAATCTTCTACAAAATAAAAGCAAACCAATCCAACAATACATTAAAAAAAATCATTCACCATGATCAAGTGGAACTTATTTTTGGGGGGCAATATTCACAAATCAGTGTGATACATCACAGTAATAAGAGAAAGGATAAAACCCCTATGGTCATTTCAATTGATATGGAAAAAAGCACTTGACAAAGTACAACCATTCATGATAAAAACCCTCAATAAAGTAGGTTCTGAGGGAACATACCTCAACATATTTAAGGCCATATATGAAAAACCCACAGTTAACATCATACTCAATGGGGAAAAACACAGATTTTCTCCTAAGGTCAGGAATAAGACAAGAAAGTCCACTTTTGCCACTTTTATTCAACATAGTACTGGAAGTCCTAACCAGAACAATCAAACAAGAAAAAGGAATAAAAGGCATCCAAGTTGGTAAGGAAGAAGTTAAACTTCCACTATTTGCAGTTGACATGATACTATACATAGAAAGCCCTAAAGACTTCAACAAAAAAAACCTACTAGAATGATAAATGAATTCAGTAAGGTTGCAGGATACAAAAATCAATGTACAGAAATCTATTGCTTTTCTGTACACTCATAATGAATAATGAATTTCAGAAAGAAATGGAGAAAAAAAATCCCATTTACAATTGCACCAAAAATAATAATATATCTAGGAATAAACTTAACCAAAGAAGGAAAAGACCTGTACTCTGAAAACTATAAAACACTGTTAGAAGGAATTGAAAATGACACAGACAAATGGAAAGATATTCCATGCTCACAGGTTAGAAGAACATTGCTAAAATGTCCATACTTCTCAAAGCAATCTATAGATTTAATGCAATCCCTATCAAAATATCAACAGCATTGGTCACAGAGCTAGAACAAACAATCCTAAAATTTGTATGGAACCACAAAAGTAGCCAAATAGCCAAAGTGATCTTGAAAAAGAAAGCCGGAAGTATCACAATTCCAGACTTCAAGTTATACTACAAAGCTATAGTAATCAAAACGGTATGGTACTGGTACAAAAACAGACACACAGATCAATAGAACAGAATAGAAAATCCAGAAATAAACCCACAGTTACATGGTCAATTAATCTTCAACAAAGCAGGAAAGAACGAGCAATGCGAAAATAATAGTCTCCTCCACAAATAGTGTTGGGTAAACTCACAGCTACATGCAAAGGAATGAAACTGGGTCTCTTTCTTACACTATATACAAAAATACATTCAAAGTGAATTGAGGACCTAAATATGAGACCTGAAACCATCAAACAAACAAACCACTAATTCAAAGGAATATATGCACCCCTATAATTATTGCGGCATTATTTACAATAGCCAAATTAGGAAAGTATACTGTGTTCATCAGGGATGAATGAATAGAGATGTGGGGGGGGGTGTGCATACATACACAATGGAATATTATTTAGCCATAAAGAATGAAATCTTGCTATTTGCAACAACATGGATAGATCTAGAGAGTATAATGCTAAGTGAGATCAATCAGTCAGAGAAAGATAAACATCATATAATTTCACTCAAATGTGGAATTTAAGAAACAAAAGAAATGAACAAAGGAAAAAAAAAAGAAAACAAAAAAACCAGACTTTTAACTACAGAGAACAAATTAACGGTCACCAGCTGGGAGGTAGGTGGGGGTATGGGTGAAATAAGTGAAGGGGATTGAGAGTACACTTACCCTGAAGTACTATTACCCTGAAGTAATAGAGTTGCTGAATCACCACATTGTACACCTGAAACTAATATAACTCTGTATGTTGACTATACTGGAATTAAAATCTTAAAAAAAGGAAATGAAAAGGCAATACAGAATGAGAGAAACATTTGCATATCCTATATTTAATAAGGGACTTATATCCAAAATTATGAAAGACTCTTAGAACTCAATAAAGAAAATCTGATTAAAATATGGGTAGAGTCTGAACAGACATTTCTCCAAAAATATACGAATGGCCAATAAGTACATGAAAAGATATTCAACACTGGGAAATGCAAATCAAAATAATGAGATACCGGGGCGCCTGGATGGCTCAGTCGGTTAAGCATCTGCCTTTGGCTCAGGTCATGATCTTAGGGTCCTGGGATGGAGCCCCATGTCGGGTTCTCCCTCAGCAGGGAGCCAGCTTCTCCCTCTCCCTTTGTCTCCCCCCACCCCTGTTCCTGCTCTCTCAAATAAATAAATAAAATCTTTAAAAAGAAACCAAAACACCACAATGAGATACCACTTACCAGGGAAATTCCAAAATTCCTCTGAAAGAGAAAATTTGATAGAAAAATAGAGGAGCACAAGAATGAGCCATATAAAAGCCAGAAACAAACTCACATACGTGTGCAAAGTTAATATGTGATAGAGCTGGCATTGTAAATTAGCAAAGAGATAACACTGCTCAGTGTATTATTTGGCAACAATGAGCTATCTACCTGAAGAAAAACTGAACTGGATCTTTACATGACACATGATAAATTCCAAGACAGAGGAACTTCAAGGACAACATAAACAAACCACTTCTGCCTCTTTAGAATCAATCAGATAAATGAGACAGTATAGTACCTGGTAAGAGCTCAATGGACAGCAGTTTTAAAAATCATAATGTATTTCAATGTGAAAAGTACCTAGTGGCAACTGCTATATTTGTTAAGTCGATCACATTGTACATGTACTTAATGCCATTGAACTCTATGCATAAAAATGGTAAAATGGTAAATTTTTTATGTATTTTACCACAATACAAAAAGCTTAAAAGCTATACTGATTAGTAGAGCCTATAATAAACACTCATTATTTATTTGATATTTGATTAATTGAAGCAGGTTACCAGAAATTCCAGATCAAGCCCAATCCAGTAACTCAGCAACGAGGTATGGATCTGTGCGTTATAAAATAAGCACTAGGGGCACCTGGGTGGCTCAATTGGTTAAGCGTCTGACTTCGGCTCAGGTCATGGTCTCAGGGTCCTGAGATAGAGCCCCAAGTTGGGTTCTGCTCTTAGTGGGGAGTCTGCTTCTCCCTCTCCCTCTGCTCCTCCCCACTCTTCTGCATGATTGCATGCTCACTCGCTCTCAAATAAGTAAAGAAATCTTTAAAAAAACCGTAATGCTCTATTTAAAAATTCATTTTCACCTCTCTTAGAATCTAGGGTTTCAAAATTACTGAACAGTTTTCCACTTATCTTAATTTCTTACATGTAGATCACCAAAGGTTTACTCTGAACACAGGAGTAAAAGGAATAAATACAGCTTATTTCACTAACACAAAGTTCGTAAGAAGTTAGTGGAGCCTATGTTTGAGATATTTATTCACGAGACCCTAATGTATCCTATGAAATGTTACTATTTAAAATTTAAATCTCTAAGGTTACAATGGGAATATTTAGGTAGAACTTCTTGGGGCACTTTGGTGGCTCAGTTGGTTAAGCATCTGACTCTTGGGTTCAGCTCAGGTCATGATCTCATGGATCCTGAGATGGAGCCCTGCGGAGGGCTCCGCGCTGAGCAGGGAGACTTGAAATTCTCTCCCTCCACCCCTCCCCCCTTGCGTGCACATGCACTTGTGTGCACTCTTCTCTCTCAAAAAAAAAAAAAAAAAAAAAAAATTTAAGGGTAGAACTTCCTGCAATAGTAGGCTGTGAATGTCCTGGAACCCTGGACCTCCTATGATCTAAGCCAGAGTTTATATTTGGACAGTTATTCTGAGGACTGTAATATTACTAGTTCTGGACTGATGAATGAGTCTATAAATTAACTGAGTGTATAAGCAGATACACTATTTAAAAAATTGCTTACAGGGGTGCCTGGGTGGCACAGCGGTTAAGCGTCTGCCTTCGGCTCAGGGCGTGATCCCGGCGTTATGGGATCGAGCCCCACATCAGGCTCTTCCGTTGTGAGCCTGCTTCTTTCCTCTCCCACTTCCCCTGCTTGTGTTCCCTCTCTCACTGGCTGTCTCTATCTCTGTCGAATAAATAAATAAAATCTTAAAAAAAAAAAATTAAAAAAAATAAAAAATTGCTTACAATTTATGAGAGCTTTTAAGGTGTGAGTATATTCTTTCTCTGTCCTTATAACTAGAAGAAATGTGTTTGATATCAGTGGGGATTAATAGGTTAATAGGAGAGTTAAAAGTCTCTGGATTGCAAAAATCATGTTTCACATATCAACAATTAAAGAACTTTAAGGAATAATAAGGAAGAGAAAATATGAAGTTTTACAAAAATTCATACGGCCAGTGCTATAGCACCCACCAAGGAGACAAGTTTATTTCTTGTCTAGTTTATCCCTAGAAAACAGATGTAGTAAATGTTACATTTTTCTGTCACTGACATATTGAACTTGTATTTTTCCAACTATTAGCAATCATTTTATCACTTTAAAAAATTATGCAACATATTATGCTCCTTCCCTTTCTGCTAATCAGTGTTTCATATTTAAAAATTTTAAATGCCTTTTAGTGAAAGTAAAACTTATTTCCAGAATTTTAAATAAAACTATTGGAAATATTATAAATTATGGTTTTCATGAAAAGGCATATCTGCCTTCTTCAAAATTGGGATGAAAAACAAGGCTAAAATGCCCACTAGCAAGATAGAACTCCTCCAACATAAATTGGTTGACTTCTCAGTCTGAAATATGATTCTACAACCCAAGTAATTTCAGGCAGTAATAAAGGAAACATGGTATGTAATATTAAGAGCAAAACTCCACTAACTTACTGAAAGCAATTTGGCCCAAATACAGTGGCGAGATTGTGAACATTCATGCGATTCTGCACATGGTGCTTGGCTACTTTTGTCAAGAACTGGCATAGGTACTTGAGGAGGCAGTAGTGGGTGTCTGGCAGCTCTTTTATTAAGTCTCTTAAGCTACTCTCCTGAGCATCATTTCTGTCATCTGGAAAGAAAAAGAATAAAAAATGCTCTCAGGCATATTTCACAGTAACAACAACAAAAGCACAGAGGCATAATAAGGTCTAACATTTTATTCAGGAAAAGATTCCTAAAGACTTAAATAAGCCATTGAAAAAGGGGGGGCAGTTTTGCCTTTTCTTTGATTTTTGAGCATTTAACTTTTTTTAATGTTGACGATTTACTAACTTATTCAAGACATCCTGAAAATCCTGAGCCTACTCAGTGCACAAAATGGGTTCATATTTCACTTCTGTGTGTTCCTTACCCAAAATTAAGATAAAGGTTGGCTTTTTATCCATAGTGGAACCTCCCATTTGATTACGGTTTTCAAGTTGGTTAAAAACAAGAATCTCTTAGTTGAATAAAATTTAATATAAGAGACGTTCCTGGGTCACCATGAACAAGACTAAACTTAAGTCATCAGGAAATCTATAGCTAGAGAAAACTGAAGGAAACTTTTAATTTCTACATAGCTTTTTATCTCTCCCATATCAGAGTTTAGAATTTGATATGTGCTTCTCATACAAACACCAAAAATATTTTACAGTGAGCCAAAATTCAGGCAGACATATGAGAAGTTTCCTTCAATTCTCAAAGATTTATGTGTTTTGTCAATATCTAAATACAGAAAAGTTATTTAAAAAAAAAACTTGTGTACGATTTTCTATCAGAGACAAACATAAATCCTTTATAGAAAATACTTTAGAAGAATAATCATGATCCATCCTTTTAGGCACATGTCTAAGACAATGAAAACTTAATCCAGTTACTACTAATATACACTGGATTCCTTAATTTAGATAGGTCAGCTGCCTTAGCCAGTCAAGTGAATAAGAAACAGCGAAGTGAGGCAAATATGACGCAAAGGAAGTGCCTTAGTCAGTGTTACAAAATTTATGCATAACATGAGGCCATCGAAGGAAGTGAAAATCCAGAAAACATGCAAAAAGTCACAAAAAGTGCTGCTGAGTGGCTGCAGAGCAAGGATTAGGAAGGTAAGCTCAGGAGTCACTTTCTGGGTTAGGATCCTGGTTCTACCACCTGCTACCTGTGTGACAGACTCTACAGTAAACTGTATTTCCTCATTTATAAATGGGAATATTAACTACCTCATAGGAGTGTGATGAGGTCTAAGAGTTTCTGTTTGCAAAGTACTTAAAACAGCGAGGTTGACACATGGTAAGTGCTATGTAACAACTTGTTAAACAGAGTAACTTCTTTTACTTTACCTTCATTAATTTGGTTTTATGAGAGCACTGAGGTTTTAATGAAATGTCTTTTTATATGAGCCCATTTCACCTTTATGAATGTTAGAATAAGGGATACTGCCAAAAATAGCAATGTCAAAAATGTGTAGACTTCAATCTTTGTTAAAAATCATTTTGGAGAACATTCTATTTATGGTTGGAGTAATTATTTCTCACTGATTACCAACAATGTGATCCAATAATCTATACAAGGCTTAGGGAAAAACAGTTTTCTTCACATTAGAAAATTTTCACATTACTTTTAAAAAAGAAAGAAATCATATACAAATACTTTGATAATCCATAAAAACATGTGGTGTGTTACTTATGATGGCATTATTTTCCACTATATTATGATCTTGACTATGTAAGAAATGGAAATAATTAAGTTTGGAGTGATTAAAAATTGAAAACTACCCATTTCTCATCCCTTTATGGTTAGAAATAAATATGAATTACAAGAAAATGAATTCTATTTTGCCTTTCTAATTTTCTTACAGTGACTAATCCAAAGTGAATTTAGATGTTTTCATGGATGTGTACTGTCTGCTTAAAACTGTGGTTTAATTCCAGCATTTAAGCATTGCAACAGCATTGCAACAGCCTTGATAATGGGCCATTAGTCTTCTGGCCTGAAATGATCCTCAAATCCTAAGAAGGCAATGTGTGAAGACACCAGATCGAATAAAACAAATATTGAAAACAGTTATGACTTTATGACAATAACATCTTTGAAAGAGAGGGAACACTTTCATCATTTACTTCCAATTTTTGAAATATGATAAATAATTTTCCCAGGAAAAGTAATAGGGAGACAGACACATTCAGAGAATCTCAAACTTAACAAAACAACATAACTCCTTTAGAGCACGAATGGAAGAATCACCAAATATGTTCTCAAAAGGAAAAAGTAGTTGAGGAGAAAATATCTTCTGTTTCCTATGATGGAAGATAGATTCACTGATTTCACTCACTAGGTGAGTATGCGAGTGTCCTCTACTTTAGAGGCTTTAATGGCAACACACTGACTTGGAACCCTGAATATTCATAATTTACCTCCCAACTCTGTTCAAATATACTGACACTGCAGTAAAGACCTGGATTTATTAGCATAACATTTCTTGTCACCACTTTTCCTACTAATTATGTGTTAACATACTGAGAATCTGTAATTTGTGCTGTTTCTAGAAATGTGGTAAATATCACTACTATACCCAGCCTGCAGCAATTTCATAGAAAAGATTTCCTATACATGAGAATAATTGCTCAACACCTTTAAAAGAGGCTTCTAGGGGCACCTGGGTGGCTCAGTCGGTTAAGCATCTGCCTTCGTCTCAGGTCATGATCTCAGGCTCCTGGGATCGAGTCACTCATCCAGCTCTCTGCTTGGTGGGGAGTCTGCTTCTCCTTCTCCCTCTGTTGTCTTTCTTTCTGTCTCTCTTCCTCTCGCTCTCTCTCTCAATAAACAAAATCTTTTTAAAAATGTTTAAAAAAAAAAAAAGGAAGTTTCTAGAGGTATGTCTAGCACAGCAAGTTGGGGGGGTGGTTGGAGGGGGAGAAGAATTAATGTAAATGTGCCTTATGATGCCTGAGAGCAAAAGCTTATAATAATTACTTTATTATTGCTTGTATTATTTTTGATTTATTGATACCTAAATATAATATACATTGCCTTGTCATTCCTGTTCTTGCATTGATATTGGTAATTACAATGGCTTCAAGGTCTCACATTATAAAAAAAGCAAGCAATGCTTCTATTTTTGTGAACATTTATTCATTATACTTATGCTATGTGTGATATTTATTACATGCTTTCTGTGTGTCTGGCATTCTCTAGGAATACAGCACTGAAAACAAACTCCATGCTTTTATAAAAGTTATAATATAATTGGAGACACAGACAGTAGTCTAATAATATATGTGTGAGTGGTAATGTAAGTGCTCTGAAGAAATATAAGGCAGGATAAGGAGGAATAAAGCAGAGTGATACAGGGGTGGGAACGTTATTTCATTCAGCGTAACCTGGGAAGGCTACTCTGACATGGTGACAATAAGCAGAGAGCTGAAGGAAAGGGGGAAGCGCAGGCTGAGCAGTAGAAACGTCAAGGGCAAAGGCCAAGTGCTGGGAGTGTGTCAGGAAATGAAATCAGGAGGCTGTGGAAGAGCGAGCCCGGGAAGTTCATGACCGTCTTATTATAAACCATGTTCCCACCCCCTCAACCCTGAGTGAGGGTTTTGAGCTGTGAGATCGGACTTAAAAGGACCACTCTGGTTGCTGTGTTGAGTCTGGATTATAGGGGGCACGGTAGAAAGCAGGCTGTGAGCTGGGACAGGACAGTCCCAGAGAGGCTGGTTGGCCTGGAGCAGGTTGATAGCAGTGAGGTGTAAGGCAGGGGCCAATTCTAGATATAGCTTGTATCTTGTTTGTTTTACATATGGAAGTTTTATATATATATATATATATATATNTTCTGTGCCTGGTACAGTTCTAAGCATTTGGGATACACCAGAGAACACAAACAGAAATCCCTGCCCTCGGGGGAATTTATATTCTAGTAGGTGCAACCTTAAGCAATAAATACAGTAATAGGGCTAGAGGGAATTCAGAGTACTGGTCCGGGGTGAGGGTGGTGATTACAATATAAATAAGATTGTCAGCAAGGCCTCATTGAGAAAATATTTGATATTTACTGGCAGTTAAAAAAAAATCCACAAACCAGCAAATATAAGCTTATTCAGAGCTGACTGGAGGCTGAGGTTTAAACATCGTTTAAATTCCTTCAATGCCTTGTATATAAAAAGTGATAAATAGTTTTAACAGACTGATACACACTTTTAAGACACACAGATAGTAACATAAACTAGTATACGAATAAAGAGACATCTACACTACAAATATATCTTGAAGAAATAATGAATAATTTAGTCCACTTACACAACTAGCTGATCTGAAGTGTTAAGGAGGAAGGGGATCACGGAGCATTCATATGATAACAAGTGTCATTTGATGGTCAGAGGGTAAGGATATTCAGCAATGAAATGCTGCAGAAGGGTCTCTGAAACAAGTGAAATGTGCCTCTGCAGTTGTATTAAAATATTTTAACCCTTGGGTGCGTGGGTAGTAGCTCTGCTGGTTAAGTGTCTGCCTTCAGCTAAGTCATGATCCCAGGGTCCAGGGATCAAGCCCCTCATCCCACTCCCTGCTCAGCGGGGATCCTGCTTCTCCCTCTTGCACTTGTGCTCTCTCTTGCTCTCTCTCTCAAATAAAATCTTTAAAAAAATATTTTAACTGCTTAAACTTACAGTTATTTCTAGAACTAAATTGAATAAAAATTAGAATATAATTTATGAGCCAAAAGGTTTAAGAAAACTCTGCAGATGGAATAATGGTTAATAATTGAAATAGTCATCATTTTCTTTAACATTAATCTTTTCCTAGGACAAGAACTTTCTCCATTAGTGAAAAGAGCCACTTCATATTATACAAGTTTTCTTGAAAGCTTTCATTTATTGTTGGCTACATGTCACCCATTTCTCAAGCTAAAACACAAACATACAACAAGCACAGTATACATAGTATACAGAGAAAACTACTCAGCACTTACAGACTGTACCATAAAAACTTTTGCATTCCAGATTAAGTAGCAAACATTGAACCATGAGATGAGTACTTGTTCTCATTAAAAAAAGATTATGATCATAATCAGCAATGCTGAACTTATATCACGGGATGGCACTTAACTCTAATCTGGACATTTATCCTGGTGCTTGTCACGGTGCTTTGATTTTTTTTTTTTAAAGATTTTATTTATTTATTTGACAGAGATAGAGACAGCCAGCGAGAGAGGGAACACAAGCAGGGGGAGTGGGAGAGGAAGAAGCAGGCTCATAACGGAGAAGCCTGATGTGGGGCTTGATCCCAGAACGCCGGGATCACGCCCTGAGCCGAAGGCAGACGCTTAACCGCTGTGCCACCCAGGCGCCCCATGGTGCTTTGATTTTTCAATGGCCATGAAGTTATACACTATTTACAACCTTAGCCTCAGAAGAAAAAAAAAACAAAACAAAAAACAGGCAAAATGCTAATCTCTACCATGATATATCTCAGAGCCATAAAGAGGTCAGCCATTAAAAGAACCAAAATATTTAGCCTCATGGCGCCAGATTTATCAAAGTAGCTTTTTATTTCCTCATTAAGCCTCACAAAGGATTTATGAAAACTTGCTAATCTGTTAGATAGAACAATATGCTGTTGCTGACTTTGAAGATGAAGAAAGGTCACAAGCCTGGGCATGTGGACAGCCTCTTAAAGCCAAGAAGAAGCCACAAGAAAACAGGGATCTTGGCCTTACAACTATATGGAATGGAAAAGCACCAAGGATCCAAGTGAGCATGGAAGCAGCTTCTCCCCTGGAACCTTCAGGTAAGAACCCAGGCTGACCAACACCTTGACTTCGGCCTTGTGAACCTGGAGTAGAGACACCAGCTGAGCCGACAAATTTCTCACCCATAGAATGCTGAGATAATTTGTATGGTTTTTAAACCACTAAATTTGTGGAAATCTGTCACAGGAGCAATAGGAGCCTAATACATCCCCAGTTAGAGAGGACTAGACTGAAAGAGATTAATTAACTTGTCCACGTTCACACAGTTACCAAGTAGCCGAGCTGCAATTCACATGTGGTAATCTGACCTCAGAGCATGTGATCGGATCAGTGCACTCTAACGAAGTTAGATAGTGTTACTATCGTTATCACAGAGCAACTACCACACTGTCTCATACATGTAAATGTTTAACAGATGTTTCCTGAATCAACAAATGAATAAGCATAATTAGTAAGTAGTAGGGATGGGAATCTTAATTCATTTATGATAAATTATAGCTTCTTAAGTCCTGAGGTGTATATGGGAGAACGTTTTTATAAAAATCTCCATGAATGTCTGGGCACAAAATGTTTTGTAGAATACATGAGAACAAAATATGAATTATATTTCTTTCTAAATATGCAGTCACAAAGAATGGGAAAAATAATCATAAAATGCCAGCTACACTGGATTAGACTGGGTTTTACTTCTGCATTTCATACCCCAGGAATGGAATCACTTCTTTAGAGTGATGAGAAGCTTATCTAAACACCATAATTATATTTTCTGGTTAATGGAATTGGTATATTTCTATATAAAAGGAAAGGTTATATTTTTACAGCTGTCTTGCAACCCTTGCCCATGACAAAGTTCTCAAGGCCTCATACAAATTCCTGAAAGGACATGATGATAAAGTAATAAAATTTAATAAATTACAATCTATTCTTAGACACTAATGAAACTACAAATTCTTACTCTGATTAGATTCTACAAATGCAGGTGTGTTTATTACCAAATTAGCCAATATCTACACTGATACTCCTGGCTCCCAGAATGAGCCTGCATGTAAAGGCAAGGCCTGCGGGATGAAAAAAGAATTAGATGATACTTTACATTTCGGTTCCATAATACTCTCAATTACACCTATATAGTATTGTCAGCAAGTCTATTCTGTGGGCATTTACTGACTGCTGAATGCTTGCTAATGGGGGCAGACTGGCATAGATAAAAATGTAAGAAACACATGAAATAGCCTATTTAAGTCAAAACTGGGAGCTCATATCTAGGCTAGATATTAGACGCAAGCATTTAACAGCTAAAGAAGCTATTCATGTGGGAATGTCAGTACACAGAATAGAAAAAACAGTCATAGCACTTCGGAAGGGGAGCCTCCCACGATATGATATGCTAATCTTGAACAATATCCCAGCTAACAAACTTGGCTCTTTCCATAAATCTAGCGCTATATTAAACAGGCAAAGTACAGTAAGTGTGTAATTTCAATGGGAATCACTTTACCACCAGTTTCCCACCCTGTAAAAGACTAGTGATTAAATGCTCAGCTGTAACAGGACTTACTTGGTGTCATATGAGATAAACCATCAAACCCAGAGTTTTTAAGCCTCTTTTGGATGTTGCCTCGTTCTCCCCTAAGTTCTCAAATTGTTTATGAACTCAGCGTAAAGGCTGATTATTTCCATGGGTTTAGCAAAATACTGGTATTGAGAACACAGTTTTACAGCGTTAGGGCAGAGGTGACTATAGGTGACTAGCTATAGGTTTGAACGTCCCTTCAAACTGACATTCTTTAAACTTTCATTATTTTACATGAGTTGATTTTCTACTAATACATATTATATAAATATTAACACATATAAATATATACTTATATATTAAATTTATTAGCTTTTCTATTCCTCTTCCAGCTCAATTAAGATACTCTTCACATAAAATCACTAGTGAAAAATACAAAATTTACTAGGATTTCATTCAGTTCACAATTCATTCTAAAAATCCCTAACAGACATTATCATCTTGGCCTTTAAACAGCTGGTCTCCTCTCTATTTTTCCTCTTCAAGCCCATAATCTTTCTACTATTAAAATTCTATTCCCTGAAGTACAAGAATAACTAAAAACACAGACAATAATAGGTGTTGGCAAGGATGTAGAAAAATTAAAGCATTCATTGCTGATGGGAATGGAAAACAGTACAGCTATTTTGGAAAACCGTTCCTTAAAATGTTAAACAATGTCACCCTACAACCCAGCAATTCCACTCCTATGTAGATACCCAAGAGAAATGAATACATATGTCCCTACAAAAACTTGTACATAAATGTTCATAACAGTATTCGTAAGAGCCAAAAGGTAAAAACAACCCAATGGCTATCAAAGGGTAAATGGATAAATGTGATACATTCATACAACAGAGTATTAACCAGCCATAAAAAGGAACAAAGTACTGATGTTCCACCATGGATGAACCTTGAAACACATGCTAAGTGCAAAAGGTAAGCCACAAAAGACCACATATTGCGTGACTCCATTTACATGAAATGCCTGTAAGTCCAGGCAAATCTATGTAGCCAGAAAGATTAGTGTATGGGAGAGATGGAGAGGAAGGAATGGGAGTATCTGCTAATGAGTGCAGGGTTTCTTTTTCTTTTGGAGTGATAAAAATGTTCTAAAACTAAATAGTGGTGATGGCTGTATTCTGAAAATACTAAAAACCACTGAATTATATACTTTAAAAGAGGCAATTTTATGGTGTATAAGTTGTATCTCAATAAATTTGTTCTAAGGAAATTCTGTTGGCTTTAAAATCAAATATAAGAAAAAGAAAGTCAGAGGAAACCTTTTAAAGATAAGCTTATCTACTCCCCCACTTCCAATACCTCACTAAAAGGACAATGAGATTTTTAAAAGGTATAAGCCATACACACACACACACACTTTAAGACTAGTTGTTCTAATGCAGATTAATTGCTCACCCATGGACTCTCTATTCAAATTTGCATAATCCCACTCACTACTCAATGCTATCTCCTAGAGTCAAAAAGGAATATAAAGATTTATACATGGGCTCAGGAAACAAAAGATCTAGTTATCAGAATCTACAATCTTAGAGATCATGGGGGTTATAAAGACAAATAATATTTTCCTGTCACAGGGATCTGTGGGGAAGTAGAGCCAACTGGAACATCATCAAATGTACAGAGTCAGGTATGGAAACCTCATTTTCCTGGCACCATGTTTCCTATTTATTCCAGTGGAACTTTTGCACATCTGACTGACTGGCTCCCTGGGCAAATATGCAGATGGCAACCCTGAAATCTTCTCCGGGTTTAGGTCTACCCAGAAACACAGAATAGTTTATATATTTGGCATTGCTTACAGAAAACCTAAGAGGCACATACTGAAAATGGAAAGGGCTTAAATATGGAGTTTAGTTTAATGATTCTGTTTTCCATAGAAACAAATTTGAGCATTGAATAAGTTCAAAAGAAAAGGAATTTCTCAGTAAGAAGGAATTAACCTGGGGAAGGAAATATGTCATATGCTTCCTAAGGAGTTCAGGAACTCCTGAGCTTAGTCCCTAAGGAACTAAGTTCCTTAGTCCCTAAGGAACTAAGGATAGTTCCAGGGAGTGCTTACTTAATAACCAGTATTGTAACTAGCCAACATTTGCATGGCACTTTAAAATTTGTAAGGCAAAATCCCTCAGCTAAACTCCAACAATACAAATGGCATTATGATACATAGTATGGATACAAGACAGGCTTAACTCAAACTTACTCTGGTGAATTTCTCTTGCAATGAAAAAAAAACACAACCCAAACTTAAGCACAACTCAGTTTATTAAATTAGATTTCTTTACAATTAGGCATTGTACTCATTAAAATGACCCTATTATTAGGGTGGTTTTCTTAAAAAAACAAAAAACAAACAGTTGCTGGCTAAATTATCAAATTCTCATAAGCTAAAATTCACAGGCTCTTAACTCTCACATATTGTTTGCACAGCTGCTACTATAAAACTATGTTCCATTTAAAATCAAGTACGGGGGGAGAGAAAGGAAAGGGAGAACATCCATTTTAAGTGAAGGATTGATCAACTGTGTTTATCTAATTAAATCTTCTTCCCCAGAATCCACTAAAATGACAGTAAGATTTTTAAAAAGTATAAGCACCGAAGGACAAAAAAGAACAGCAGAGAGAGGCAGATGATATTTCAAAGACATTTGGAAGTGAATCCAAATGACTGAAAAACCCTGTCTGTTCTGAAGCCTTTCAAGGCTCAGAGGAGCCCCCCACCACCACCCTCCACCACCACCACCACCACCACCACCTCCAGGAGGCAGGAGGGCTGAAGCTTAGTCTCTGGATGTTGTTAATGAATTCTGGCACTCCAGAGATAGTGAAGGGCTAGAGCAAGGAGAACAGCTGAAAATGTGAGGACTAGTGAAATCTGCTAAGAAAGAATGGGCCAATAGCACACTTCCTACTTCCCTGGTCTTGAGGAACACAATGGCTGAAGAAAAAAATATGTCCACATACGGTCATTTGTGGGTCCCCAAATCAAAGAGGTTACATTTCCCTCCATCTATACCCACAATCTAATCCTCCTAAAGCAAAGCACACCTTGTTCCCATATACAAATGTTTTTCTTAAATCACAACAGCCAAGATCGCCTATGTTTACATGAAGAGATACACGAAATCTCACAGACAAAACAAATATAGGGAAAAGAAAACTTAAAAACAAACCCTTGTTAAGTATTCTCAGAGAGACAGGATTAAGAATAGGATGCTATATACTGTATGGTGACTAACATAACACAATAAAAATTATTTAAAAAAAGAATATGATGTTATAAAAAATAGAGTGCTTTGAAAAATAGCACTAATATTTTGGATATTAACAATATAAAACTAAAATTTTAAAAATGAGGTTGGAAAGTAAAGCTGAGAAAATTTCACAGAAAATAGAATTAAGACAGTGATGACAGAATAAGCATTCAAGATGGTGACACAGAAGATCCTAAACATATCTCCTCCCACAGATGCAACCAATCTACAGCTACAAATGGAACAATTTCTTCTGAAAAAGACCTGAAAAACAGTGGAACAGCACCTGCATAACAAAGCATAAAAGCAGCACACTGACACGGGCAGGAGAGGCAGAGAGTGGTCTCTCACACACACAGAAAACCCACCTCAGGCACAGCGACCACAATGAAGAGGTATCTCAAAAATATGTAGCTCTTTCCTGAGAACAAAGGAGTTTGTGTCCCACATCAGGCATCCCAACTCTTGGGATCTACAATGGAGAGATAGGCTACCAAAACATCCGGCTTTGAAAACCAAGAGGGCTTACATTCAGAAGAACCACATAGCTGAAGGGAATGGACACCCCACTCTTAAAGGGTGTGTATGCAGACCCACTTGCCCCAAGATCCAGTGTACAAATAGCAGTTTCAATAGTGCCTAGATCCACTGCTAATTTTAAAGCATCTGCTGGGGAGACAGGAATCTACTGCAGCTCTCTGGCGGTGGAGGCACTGGCAGGTGCCATTTTTGTGTTATTCTACCTTAGCTGTGCCCGTGCTAGCGGGTATCATCTTGGTAATCTCTCTCTAACCCGCTACCACTGGTAGGTATGCTGCTGCCACAGTACCATCACAGCCAACTAAGTGAATGTCCTGCCCCTTGTGCCACAACTGCAGCCCCACCACAGCTGGCTGGGCAAACACCCCAGCTCCCCATGCCACAGCAGTGACCCCACCACAGCTGCAGGTGTATGCAGCCCACACATGGGACGTCTCTTGAGTACCTGGCTCTAGAAGCCAGGGGTGATAACACATCCGGACCCCATGGGTCAAATCCTACACATGGCAAGTCCTTCAAGACCAGGAGGGGTAGCCATTTGCCTAATATATAGAAATTAACATGCAAAGTCAAACAGAGTGAGGAGGCAGAGGACTATGTTCTAAAAGAACAGGATAAACCCTCAGAAAAAGACCTTAATGAAATGGAGATTTAAAAAAATATATCTACCTGATAAAGAGTTCAGAGCAATAGTCATAAAGATACTTATAAAACTTGGGAGAAGAATAGAAGAACATAGAACTTCAACAAAGAGACAGAAAACATGGCAAAAATATGAAACAGAAGTCACAGAGCAGAAGAATACAATAGCTGAACTGAAAAAGACAATAAAGGGGTTCAACAGCAGACTAGATGAAGTAGAGGAGTGGATCATTGACCTGAATGACAGGGCACCAAAAATCACCCAAACAGAGCAGCAGAAAGGGAAAAGAATTTTTTAAAAGTAAGGATAGCTTAAAAGACCTATAGTACATCAAGCAGAACAACATCTGCATTATAGAAGACTCAGGAGAAGAAAAAGAAAGGGGGTAGAAAACTTCTTTGAAGAATGGTTGAAAGCTTTCCTAACTTGGGGAACAAAACAGAAATTTAGGTTCAAGAAGCACAGGAGTTCCAAATAAAGAGATCTACACCAAGACACACTATAATTAAAATATCAAATGTTAAAGAGAATCTTAAAAGTAGCAAAGGTAAAACAGCTTATCATATACAAGGGAACCTTCCTAAAACTATCAGCTGATTTTTCAGCAGAAACTTTACAGGTCAGGAGAAAGTGGCATGATATATTCAAAGTGCTGAGAGGAAAAAAACAAAACAAAACAAAACAAAACTTCTAACCAAAAATACTCTACTGGAAAACTATCATTCAGAACTGAAAGAGATTAAGAGTTTTCTAGACAAGTAAGACCTAAAGGAGCTCATCATCACTATTACAGCCTTACAAGACCTATTACAAGGACTTCTTGACATTAAAAAGGTGCTAACTAGTAACAAGAAAGCAAAATGGCAATAAGCACATACCTATCAGTAACTATTTTAAATATAAACCAACTAGATTCTCCAATACAAAGATACAGAATGGCTAAATGGATTAAAAAAAACAAAAACCACATCACTCATCTATAAGTAGCATACAAGAGACTCACTTCATATTTAAGGACACATACAGACTGAAAGTGAAGGGATGGAAAAAGGTGTTCCATGCAAGTGGAAACAAATGGAAAGCTGGTGTAGCTATAGTTGTATCAGAGAAAATAGACTTTTTAAAAAAAGATTAATAAAAGACAAAGGACTCTAATAATTATAAAGGGATCAAAAGAACAAGAGGATATAACATTTGTAAATATTTCTGTACTCACCACAGGAGCACCTAAATATATAAAGCAAATATTAACAGATTTAAAGGGAAATATGAACAGCAATAATAGGTAACCTTAATACCCAATTTATATTAATGGGTAGATCATCCAGACAGAAAATCAAGGAAACATTGGTCTTAAATAACACATTAGACCAGATGGACAGAATATTTCATCCAGAAGCAGAATACACATACCTCTCAAGTGAAGATTCTCCAGGATAGAACTCATGTTGGGTCACCAAATAAGTCTCAATAAATTTAAGAAGAATGAAATCATATCAAGGATCACAAAATAGAGACACAGTAGTGAGTCCAGAAATAAACAATGGAACAGAGTAGTGAGTCCAGAAATAAACCCATATTTTTACAGTCAATTAATCTACAAGACCAGCTCTTCAACAAACGCCCTTGGGAATACTGGACAGCAACATGCAAAAGAATGAAACTGGATCACTTTCTTATACCATACAAAGAGTAAAACAAAACAAACAAACAAACAAAACAAAACTCTCAAAGTAGATTAAGGACCTAAAAGTGAGATCTGAAACTGTAAAGCTCCTAGAAGAAAACATAGACAGTAATTTCTTTGACATTGCCCTTAGCAACATTCTTTCTTGATAGGTGTCCTCTGGCAAGGGTAACAAAAGCAAAAATAAACTACTGGGATACATCAAAATAAAAAGGCTTATATATAGCAAAGGAAACCATGAACAAAACAAAAATGCAACCTACTGAATAGAAGAAGAAATTTTCAAATGATATATCAAATAAGGAGTTAATACATAAGGAACTTTTACAACTCAACACCAAAAAAAAAAAAAAAAAAAACCCAAAAAAAAAAAAAAACCCAACAATAACAAACAACCCTCCCCAAAATAATCCGACTAAAATGGGAAGACTTGAATTTTTCCAAAGAAGACACAGATGGTCAAACACATGAAAAAGATGCTCAATATCACTAATCACCACAAAAATGTGAATTAAAACCACAATAAGATATCACTTTACATCTGTCAGAATAACTAAATTAAAAACACAAGAAATAACAAGTGTTGTTGAGGATGAGGAGAAAAAGGAACCCATGTGCAGTACTGGTGGAAATGCATATTGGTGTACCTGTGGAAAATAGTACGGAGATTCCTCTAAAATTTAAAAATAGAAATACCATATGATCCAGTAATTCCACTACTAGTATTTACCAAAGAAAATGAAAACACTTATTTGAAAAGATATATGCATCCCTATGTTTATGGCAGCATTATTTACAATAGCCAAGATATGGAAGCAACCCAAGTATCCACTAACAGATGAATGGACAAAGAAGATATACTATGAAATATTATTCAGCCATAAAAAAATGAAATCTTGCCATTTGCAAGAACATGGATGGACCTAGAAGGCATAATACTAAATGAAATATGTCAGACAGAAAAAGACAAATACCTATGATTTCATGGACATGAGGAATTTAAGAAACAAAAAAACCAACAAACAAAAAGACTCTTAAACATAGAATAAACTGGTGTTTGCCAGCAGAGGTAAGTGGGAGAATGGGTGAAACAAAAGGGACTGAGAGTATATTTATCTTGATGGGCACTGAGAAATGCACAGAGTTGCTGTATTATATTATACCTGAAACTAATATAACACTGTATATTAATTATACTTGAATTGAAAAAAAACCATATCAAGCATCTTTTCCAATAACAATGGTATGAAACTAGAAATCAACTACAAGAAGAAAACTGGAGAAAAAAAATCAAATATGTGGAGACTAAACAACATGCTACTGAACAACCAATTAGTCAATGAAGAAAACAAAAAATACCTGGAGACAAATGAAAAAGGTAATACAACAGTTCAAAAATCTATGGGATGCAGCAAAAGTAGTACTAATAGGGAAATTTATATCAATACAGGCCTACCACAAGAAAAAAAAATCTGAAATACATGATCTAACTTTACACTTAAGGAACTAAAAAAAATAAATAAAAATAAATGAAGCCCGAATTAGAAGGAAGGAAATAAAAATCAGAGCAGAAATAAATGAAACAGATAATAAAAGGACAATAGAAAGATCAATAAAACTAAGAGCTGATCTTTGAAAATATAAACCAAACTGACAAACCTCTAGTTAGACTCACCAAGAACAAAAAAGAAAGCACTGAAAATCAGAAATGAAAGGGGGAAAAGTTACAAGTGATATTCTAGAAATTTAAAGATCGTAAGAGACCACTATGAACAACTATATGCCAACCAATACCATAACATAGAAAAAATTGATCAATTCCTAGAAACATGCAATATTCTAAGACTGAATCATGAAAAATAAAATATCTGAATAGACTGATTACTAGTGAGGAGATTGAATCAATAGTGATCAAAAAAAAAAAAAAAAATCCCAACAAACAAAAGTCCAGGATCAGACAGCTTCACAGGTGAATTCTACCAAACATTTAAAGATTTAATACCTCTCCTTCACAATTCTTCCAAAAACTGAAGTGCAAGGAATCCTTCCAAACTGATTTTATAAGGCCAGAATTACCCTGATACCAAAACCAGACAAGGACACTACAGAAAGAAAATTATAAGCCAATATCCCTGATAAACGTACACATAAAAACTCTCAGCAAAATACTAGCAATTCAACAATACATTACTCAACAATGTATTCAACAATACATTAAAAGGATCAGATACCCGGATCAAGCTAGACTTATTCCAGGAATGCAAGAATGGTTCAACATCTGCAAATCAGTCAACATGATATACCACACTAACAAAATGAAGGATAAAAACCATACGATCATCTCAATAGGTGTAGTAAAAACATTTGACAAAATTAAAATCCATTTATGATAAAAACTTTCAACCAAGGGGGTATAAAGGCAATGTATCTCAATATAATAAATGCCATATATGAAAAATCTATAGTTAGCATCATACTCAAGGGTAAAAAAGTTGAAAGCTTTTTTTCTAAGATCAGGAACAAGACAAGGATGGCCACTCTCACCACTTTTATGCAACATAGCATTAGAAATCCTAACCATAGCAATTAGGCAAGAAAAAGAAATAAAAGCATTCAAATTGGAAAAGGAAAACTGTCACTATTCACAGATGACATAATACCATATATCAAAAACCTTAAAGACTCCACCAATTAACTGTTAGAATAAATGAATTCAATAAAGTCACAAGATACAATATATCAATGTATCTGTTAGGTGTCTATACACAAATAACAAATTACAGGAAAGAGAAATTAAGAAAATAATCCTATTTACAATTATATAAAAAAATGCCTAGGAATAAATTAAAACAAAGAAGTGAAAGACCTGTACACTGACTACTATAAGACACTATTTAAAGAAATTGAAGAAGGCATAAATAAATAGAAAGGTATTCCATGCTCACGGATCAGAAGAATTAACATTAAAATGTCCACACTACCCAAGGCAATCTATAGGTTCAATGCAATCCTTATCAAAATTCCATTGGTATTTTTCACAGAAATAGAACAAATAATCCTGAAATGTGTATGGAACCACAAAAGCCTTGAATAGCCAAAGCAATCTTAAGAACAATGATGGTGGTATCATGCTTCCTGATTTCAAATTATACTGCAAAGCTATAATAATCAAAACAATATAGTATTAGCATAAATACAGACACATACATCAATGGAACATAACAGAAAGCCCAGAAATAAACCTATGCATATATAGCCAACGAATTTTCAATAAAGGAGGCAAGAATATACAATGGGAAAGGACAGTCTATTTTTTTTTTCAACATTTAAAAAAATATGTTTATTTTTAAAAAAAAGATCAATTGTATACAAAGTGTTTCAAGCTTTTAATTCTCAAAACAATAACCTTCCGCCCATGGCACCCCTGCTTCAATGGTGTTTCTGGTAATCCACCATTTTCCCCTTACAGAAAGTTACTGGCTCAGAACAGACCCCCCCCCTTACAGAATTTTTCAACAGTAACAGATTGCCTAGAATAGAGACCTAGAGAAACCAATAAGCAAGGGTCCTTCTCAGTGAGGTTATTAAGAATCCCCATAATGGCAGTAGACTTCCCACAGACATCACAACAAAGTACCATCAATTGCTGAAAGCTAAAAAATAGATATTATTTTCAATAGTATTTCACTTTTTCTTGGTAAAGATTACATTAAATAAGTCTTTTTTCCCCTAAAGAAACAGTCTAGCTTTTATTAGGATGACTGTAAAAAGTAACAGCAAGCACACAAAGTTAAACAGCATAGGGCAATGAATTGGATCCGCTCACTCCCTAGAACCAAACTGATAAACTGTGCCACACCTGATTATATATAGCAGCATGACTGAAATAACCAGGCAAAAGATGATACATTCACAACTTATATTTAGGTGATGATCAGTTTATGAGGGTAGATCAGTCCAATAAAACAGTAACAGAAGAAACAGGACAAGACAGATACTAACATTCCCCTATCCCTTTGCCAGAAGATTTTTGATCCATATTGCAATAGTGCAAGCAGAACATGTGACATTATATGTTAGATACTGCAGAAAAGAAACATTTAGGGAAAACCAGCTATTTATCAGTAAATACTTCAAGTTACCTTCTTCCCCAGTGATAGCAAACAGCATTTATTTTAAACTAGTACTAAAGGAATGGAAATGCAAATTTTTAAAATCAATGGTTTGTACCCTGGAATTGAAATTTCTTGAACCAGAAAAAGTGATAAATACAACATCATTTTGTAAAAGTCTATGAAATAAAGTTAACCGTAGACAGATTTCTTTTTCATATCCATTGTTTCCATCTATGTACAAGAAAGCATACTTGGCTCCAACCCTTCCCTGCCTGAATCTATCTTAAATCTTTAAAGCAATAACAACAATGCTTTATTTCCAGTGTTGTTACAAGTACTGTTATTACCATACCCCTACCGCAGAGTTTTAAAAGCTCAAATCAGGCAGATACTTATAGCCAAGATCTGCTTTTCACAGTTGAAAATAGAGCTACTCTATGACCCAGCAATTGCACTACTGGGTATTTACCTCTAAGATACAAATGTAGTGATCCAAAGGGATACCTGTACCCCACTGTTTATAGCAGCAATGTCCACAATAGCCAAAGAATGGAAAGAGCCCAGATGTCCATCGACAGATGAATGGATAAAGATGTGGTATCAGGGCACCTGGGTGGCTCAGTTGGTTGAGTAGCTGCTTTCGGCTCAGGTCATGATTCCAGGGTCCTAGAATCAAGCCCTGCATTGGGCTCCCTGCTCAGTGGGGAGTCTGGTTCTCCCTCTCCTTCTCCCTCTGCCTGCAGCTCCCCTTGCTTGTGTGCTTGCGTGTGCTCTCTCTCTGTCAAATAAATAAAAATCTTAAAAAAAGAAAAAAAGATGTGATGTGTATACACACACACACACACACACACAATGGAATAATACTCAGCCATCAAAAACAATGAAATCTTGCCATCTGCAATGACATGGATGGAACTAGACGGTATTATGCTAAGCAAAATAAGTCAATCAGAGAAAGGCAAGTATCATATGATCTCACTCATGTGGAATTTAGGAAACAAACAGATGATCATAGGGGAAGAGAGGAAAAAATAAAACAAGATGACATCAGAGAGGGAGACAAAGCATCAGAGACTCTTAATCATAGGAAACAGACTGAGGGTTGCTGGAGGGGAGGAATGGGGTAACTGGGTGATGGGCATTAAGGAGGGCACGTGATGTAGTGAGCACTGGGTGTTACATAAGACTGATGAACCACTGAACTCTACCTCCGAAACTAATAATATACTATATGTTAATTGAATTTAAATTTTTTAAAAATCTGCTTTTCACGTCCATAAACTTGTTAATAAGCAGCCTGAACAGTAACACAATATACTGCATTCTGTAGTGCATAAATAAGCAATATCCACTTTAACTGCCAATTCTTATAGATACTTTAAAAAATTATCTTTGCATAGTTTTAAGTGCTAACAACAATCACAAATGTGAAGTACTTCCACAAAGAAAAAGAAAATTCAAGGACAGTCTTTTTAATAAATGATGTTGGGAAAACTGAACAGACACATGTCAAAGACTGGGACTAGACCACTATCTTACAACATCTATGAGAATTAACTCAAAGTAGGTTAAAGACTTGAATGTAAGACCTGAAACCATAAAACATCTAGAAGGAAACAGGTGATAAGCTTCTTGACATTGATCTTGGAATTGAATTTTTGGGTCTGACTCTTTCAGACAACAAAAGCAAAAATAAGTGGGACTATATCAAACTAAAAAGCTCCTGCATAAAAAGCAATAAAAAGGCAACCTACTGAATGGGAGCAAGTATTTACAAGCTATATATTCGATAAGGAGTTAATATCCAAAATATACAAAGAACTCAAGCATCTCAATAGCAAAACAAAACAACAAAACAAAGACCAAAACAATCTGATTTGAAAACGGGCAGAGGATCTAAACAGATATTTTTCCAAAGAAGACACACAGATGATCAACATACACATAATATGTTCAATATCATCATTATCAGGGAAATGTAAATCAAAAGCATAATGAGAGATCATCTCATATCGTTAGAACGGCTATTATCAAAAAGACAAAAAATAAGTATTGGAGAGGATGTAGAGAAAAGGGAAACTTCATACACTGCTGGTGGGAATGTAAATTGGTGGAGCCACTGAAAAACAGAATGGAGGTTCCTCAAAAAATTAAAAATAGAATTACCATATGATCCACCCATATCACTTCTAGGTATTTCTCTGAAGATGATAAAAGCATGAATTTGAAAAGATACGTGCATCCCTATAGTATTATTTACAGTACCAAGGTATGAAAACAACCGAAAGGTCTGTTGATGGATGCATGGATAAAGATACAGACACTATATACAATGGAAAGTATTACTCATCCATAAAAAAGAGGGAAATCTAATGATTTACAACAACGTGGATGGATCTTGAAGATATTATGCTAAGTGAAATAAGTCAAACATACAAAGATGAATGTATACGATTTCACTTATATGTGGAATATAAAAAGTAAAACAAACCAAACTCATAGATACATAGAGAGTTAGACTGGTGGTTATCAGAAGTAAAAGGGTTTGGAGGTGGGAGAAATGAGTGAAGGGGGTTGATTGTACAGTAACAGATGGTAACTAGACTAATTGCGATGATCACTTTGTAGTATATACAAAGATTAAATTATGTTGTACACCTAAAGCTAATGCAATGTTGTATACCAATTTTATCTGAAAAAAGGGGGAAAAGGCAATGAAAGAGATTTAAAGGAAAATATAGTATTTTCCAGATTGAACGGACTTACTGAGTACCTGACACAATAGATGAAAGAAAGGCTCCAGGATAGAGCAGGTCCAGGAAGAAAGACTGGTGAGAGAATCTCAGAATCAGCACTGCTACCAAATTAGGTGAGAGCAGAAGAAAAAGTGCCAAAGAAAAATCTCCCCAGAAATAAAGAATTGATAAATTATTTGAAAAATTTTTGAAAGGTTAGTGGATTTACTGGAAGAATTTCTCAGTTTGAAAAAATCTACAGATAGGTTTATAGAAAATTGTGTGAGTGAAAACATAAGACACATATTAACATCAAGTAGTACACACCCCCCCACACACATACACACTCTTATGTAGTCATAACAAGTCAAACGTTAATTAAGATATCAGCTAAACTTGTCATATAACACTACTGGAAGAAATTGGAATAATTCACACTGTCACTTAGTAGAGCTAATTCTACACATTTCATAAGCAGAAGTGATAATGTCTACAAGAAATTCAGATACAACATCATAAGAGTATTATCAGATGGAAGCAAATACCAAGGAACAGCTAAATAAATGAAATCTGATTTCCTCTAGAAAAGAACTGAGGGTTGCCCCAAGGGTGTATAGGGGTCAGCTGGTTTTGAGTCTTTTAATTTATTTGATTTTTTAAAGATTATATGCATCTATTACATAAAATACTTTCTTTAAATAAAAGAAAAATGTGTCCAAGGCAATGAAGATGTATTTAATTGAGAGTAAGAAGATTACTTATTGGCCATTTCAATGTTTGATTAATTTTACTGAAAGATGAACAAATCCAACTATGTTTACAGCCCACCCAACACATCCACTGTGCTTACTGTTGAAATCATGTGCCTGTGTTTTCCAAACACCTTTGTTCCTATAATCCTCTCTTCCTAGAGTGCACACTACCTGTGGGAATTCTAGCAGTCCTCCAAAGCCCAGCTGAAGTACTGCCTTCCGCCTCCACAAAGTTCTGATCATCTGTCTTATAAACGATTTCTCCCTCTCAACCCTACTCTATTCTGTGGATCCTGGCTCGCTATGTATACATTCTATTCCCAAAGAAAACTGCAAGCTCACTGCTGGCAGAGCAATATCCTAATTTTTTATGTAAGCAATAAAATACTAAAGCTAACGCCTTCACCTAAATTTAATAATTGGAAAGGAATTTTTTAATCACCAATTTCATACACGTAACAGGCAATGTTTATTTGCAGGCTTCAATTTTCATTAAAGTCATACAAAATATTAAACAAAAGTTAATAACTTGCAGCCAGTACAAAAATATTCCCAAGTCCATCTTGTGTCATTTGTCAACTCAACTAATAATAAAAAATTCAAGTAGTTTCAATTAATTGGGGCAAGAATTTTGAAATCTCTCTCTTGGCTTGAAACTGAGGCCAAATTTTATTTCTCTTTTTTTCCTCTTAATCATTCGGCAGAAAGTGTACTTATTCTTCTGTAACTCTTTTCTAATTTTTTAAAGAGATGGCAAAGTTAGGATACAGACTTAAGGCTTGAAAGTAAAGTGGAGGGAATTGCACTCAATGGCTTCTCTTCTTATAAACAAGAAAACAAAGGGCAGAGGAGTGGGCTGAGGAGCTGGGACATAAGCACGGGGAAGGAATACTGCATTAAAAATGTGAATTCCGGGGTGTCTGGATGGCATAGTTGGTTAAGCATCCAACTCTTGGTTTCAGGTCATGTCATGATCTTAGGGTCAGGAGATCGAGCCCCACGTTGGGCTCCATGCTCAGGGTGGAGTCTGCTTCAGACTCTCTCTCTCCCCCTCTAACTACCCCCAAATAAATAAATAATGCAGATTCCTACATCCCATCTCTACAGAGGATAATTTAATTGGCATATGATAGGACTTGATCTCTGGGCTGCCATAGTTGAGAAGCACTGGCTTAACCTTTATCAAATATTTATTTTTGTTCTAAGCATTTGCACTGATAAACTCAGTTTCCACAATGAGCTCAGCAAGTACACACTACTGTGATCTCCATTTAACAATTAGGGAAACTAAGAATGGTGGTTTTAGAATGTACACAAAGCCTGACACTTCTCCCTTCAGAAGAGGGCACCCAATTCCATTCACCTTCGTTTACCAGCCAAATTATTGACTTGGCCTTCATGAATAGAATGTGGTACAAAAGATGCTGTTTGTCTTCCCAGGCTCAGTCATTAAAAGGGTAGCTTTCATCCCTCTTGAGTTGCGCATGCTGAGGGAAGCCAGCCAGCAGCCAACTGGAGAGACCTGGATAGAAGGGACCTGAAGCCTCTTGCCAAGAACCAGCACTAAATTGGAGCCATGTAAGTGAACCAGCTTGGAAGCACAACTTCTAGCTCCAGTTAAGCCTTCAGATAATTGCAGCACTTGACTCCTCTTGACAACAGCTTGACAGACCCTGAACCAGTACTGCCCAGCTAAACTACACCTGAATTCCCAACCCACAGAAACTGTGAAAGAAAATAAATGTTTACTATAGTTTTAAGCCATTACATGTTTTAAAAAAAGATTTTATTTATTTCTTAGAGGGAGAGAGAGAGCACAAGCAGGGGGAGCAGCAGGCTGAGGGAGAATCAGGCTCCCTGGTAACCAAGGAGCCTGACGTGGGACTCGATCCCAGGACCCTGGGACCATGACCTGAGCCAACACTTAACCGACTGAGCCACCCAGGTGTCCCTAAGCCACTACATTTTGGAATAATTGTTATGTAGCAATAGATAGCTAATACACCAAGGCACAAAAAGGTTAAGTAATTTGATCATATTAATGCAGCTAACAAATGGAAAATGGAGATTTGAAACAAATGGAAAATGGAGTCAGAATGGATCCAGATCCTTTGCTCTTAGCCACGTGGTAGAATTTCCTTCTTCAAAATGAAGATTATCCTGCCTATACCTTATTAGAGCTCGTGCTGGGATGAAAAGAAATTATATAAATATCTGCTAGCTATTAAACTGAAGAGTCAGTAGTTATTTAGCATCTACCATTAACAATAAAAAGCATAAGTTCTTGAAGCGCCTGGGTGCACAGTCGTTAAGCGTCTGCCTTCAGCTCAGGGCGTGATCCCAGGGTCCTGGGATTGAGCCCCATATCGGGCTCCTCTGCTGGGAGCCTGCTTCTTTCTCTCCCACTCCCCCTGCTTGTGTTCCCTCTCTCGCTGGTGGCTGTCTCTCTCTGCTAAATAAATGGATAAAATCTTTAAAAAAAAAAAAAAGCATAAGTTCTTAAAGAGAATATTAAAATAGAAACAAAAAACCTAAGAAATTATCTATACAAATCAAGAAAACACACCCTAGTAAAAAATTTTTCCCACAGAAAATCATTTAAACTCATTTTGTTACTCCTAGCTATGCCAGTCATTTAAGATTTCTAAGACAAAACATCAATTCTATAAAAATTTCTGACCTAATTAGCACCCACCCTAGTCCAATGCACTGGTGTTCTTATAAGAAAGGAAAAAGACACCAGGAGAGCTCACACACAGAAAAGGCCATGTGAGAACACAGTGACAAGGTATCACCTGCAAGCCAAGGAGAGAGGTCTAATCAGAAACCACCCCTGTCAGCACTTTGATCTTGGACTTCCAGCCTCCAGTACTGTGAGAAAACAAATTTCTGTTGTTCAGATGAGTCTACATAGAAGACTATGAAACTCACATCTTTAGCTTTCATCCCTTTCTCCTAAGCACTGACAGTCATTTTGGTCATCTATTTAAAATGAGCTCCTCTTCATGGCCTCATAATTACTTCCCCCTCGTGACTTCCATTATTTATATTAATGGGCCAACTGTCAAGATGCCACATCAGGATCTCTCTTCCTTCTTCAATAGCGATAGCAGGATCTGAGAAAGATAATTAATAAAGCCCCACAAAGAGGTCATCAGACCCTACCAAGCCAATAGCATTTGAGCATTTGGCTTAAGGCCCAGATTCACCTGGAAACAAGGAAAGGAGCATTAGTCAGCGGCAAAAGTTTCCTAGAAAGTTCATGACTCTGCTTCTTCCTTTCCTGACAAAAGATCACGTCTGACAGGCTACAGCATTTTAATAAATAAAGGCCCCACCCTAGGTACAGACAGAAAAGATCTGAATTACTGTAGACAAAAAAAAAAGAACGGTTACCTCAGGTCTTCTCAAAGCACTGAGTTAGCAGGGAGCTCTCCCTGGTGCTACTTCAACCTTATCTTAAAACTTTCTTCCTGATTTATTAGTTTCTATTCACAACAGTGTGACCAACTGGCCTTCTGGCAGCATGGTCCTCCCCAGCATATGGGCATCAGGGTTGGGCCACCGCACTATCCCTTCCTAACCCACTGTTCTTTAAGCCACCTAAACTCAAAACTCTAGGGTTATCTTTGACTCCTTTCTTACTCTCGTTAACTGCTGGATGCCCTCTTCTGTTTATGTTTTCTTTAAAATTCCATTGCCAGTTTCTGTTGGGATGCTGAGAAAGTTCTGGAGATGGACAGTGGTAATGGCTGTACAAAAGTATGAATGTAATTAATGCCACTTAGGTGTGTACTTAAAAATGGTTAGGGGCGCCTGGGTGGCACAGCGGTTAAGCATCTGCCTTCGGCTCAGGGCGTGATCCCGGCGTTATGGGATCGAGCCCCACATCAGGCTCCTCTGCTATGAGCCTGCTTCTTCCTCTCCCACTCCCCCTGCTTGTGTTCCCTCTCTCGCTGGCTGTCTCTATCTCTGTCGAATAAATAAAATCTTTAAAAAAAAATAAAAATAGTTAAAATAGTCAACTTTATGTTACATATATTTTACCTCAATTTAAAAAAAAAATTCTACTGCCAATTACTTGTCAAATACAGGTCCTTAGGATCAAGACCTAGGTTTCTGCGGGTCTCCTAGAGGTTTTCCCTGCACCTTCCCACCCATCCATCTTACACGGCACTGCTAAAAATACTGCTTCCATCCTAGGATTTCTTTCTTCAAAAACTGACTGTTTGTAGTCAATATTAATTCCTTCACCTAACATTCAAAGTGCTCTATCATCTAGTCTCAGCTTACATTTATTTCTTTATTGTTTGTTTGTTTGTTTGTTTTGGAGAAGTACAAGCATGTAAGAGGGGAAGGGCAAAGGGAGAGGCAGAGAGAGAATCTTATGTGGGCTCCTCGCCCAGCACAAAGCCTGACTCAGGGCTTGGGGCTCCATCTTGAGAGCCCTAAGCCCCATAATTTCCACTCTGAGATCATGACCTGAGCCAAAATCAAGAGTTGGATGCTTATCCCACTGAGCCACCCAGGTGCCCCTCAGCCTACTTTTAAAATTATTCCATTTGCTCATTTCCTGTAGCCATGCACAGCTCTGTTAGACATTTCTGTCTCACAGTGTTTTTGCTCATGCCCTTTTCCTTGCCTATATGATTTTCCTCTCCATCCAAAGTCATGTGCCCCATTTTACTTTTTCCACAAAGTGTTCTCTGACCATCATAATCCAGACTGATTTCCCTCTCTCCTTGTTACCACTCATTTGAAGTACCATAAAATATATACCACATACATTCTACCTCCTCTATTAAATCACACACTCCTTAAAGTTAGAATGTTTAATCTTTTATTTCTTGGTATCATCCTGTGTCTAAGTAGGAGGGGCTAAATATTGATGGACTGATCCAATTCCAACTTATCAAGTAACAACAAAAAACATTTGTTGTGAGATGGACATATTTGCATTTGTATTACAGAAGATTTTCAATGGGGAACATTCAAATAAAGGAATTTCTAGTTAATCCTAAATGAAATGAATGGTATCCTAAAATCTTTTTATTGCTTGCAATCCACATCTATTCCCAAAACACAACTGAGATTGTTAAAATAAAAAAATAGATATGTTATTGGCCCATCTAGGTAGGGATAAGAGATCAAAAATCATGAAATATTGCCAAGCTGAGACAATTATACTGGAAAACTCCATCAAGAAAGGCGAGTTGTTGTAGTCAGAGGTAAGTTTAACAAGACCACGGGAAAGGACGATCACTCAAGTCCTTTCGAGCCTCTCTTAAATATGAACTGTCTAACCCAGAGCTGTGCCTCAAGCAGAAGGTTCTGGCAGACATCAACTTTAGATGGAAGTTTTTGATAAATACCTGGTATGCAGAAATACTGGTATGCTATCTAAAGATACAATCTCAGAACTCTGGACACCAGTCAAGTCTAGCGATGATAATATGTTCTCTGAAAGAATCCACATGGTGCTCTTCCACACGGAGGGCCATTGCTGATCGGTGTGATCAGAGGGTGATCTAGGGCACCAGGAGTGCTTATAGGCAGCATTCAGACTGTCCTCAGGGGAAGTTTCGGTTTAGCTTAAATGTCTGAAAAAATACTTAGTTGAGGCTCTACAATTCTACCCCAAAAGCATGGAAGAGAGGATTTTGATGTGAAAAATTATGAAATACCTTGCTCTTCACACAGGATAGCATCTAAAGGCCCTTAATATTTTTTTAAAAAAAGAAATCGGGCATGGGGTTGTGACAGAATAGAAAAGCTACTGAATCTGATATTAGGAGAACTGAAATATAAAAGTAGAGTAAACTTGACTAAGAAGTTTTATCAACACACTTTTATTACATATTTATTACATTTTAACAGCCTAGTATAACATCTGCCTTTAGTGAGTCTGTAAAGAGCTTTGCCACTTCTAGTTTTCGAGTGACCAGCTGTAGCGTGTACCCTCTACTCTAAGAGTACCACATACAAGCATAAACCAAGAGAAGCACCATAGCTCTTTTCTAACTGAATTATTAAAGAGAAATTTATTTTCAAGAGGCTATACTACCTGATAGCTAAAGTACTGAATGCTCCCGTCACTTAGCAGCTTACAACCAATAGGTACTTCCATTAATATCTCCTTTATTGAACATATCAGATCTAGCCCTAAAGGTTTTTAGGAAGTGAGAGACGACGATGACTACTACGGCAAAAGTCAATGTCTCTGCCCCATTTAGAATTTGTTATCTGTGCATAATCACACAACCCCTTAGGTTGGGTATATAACCGGCCTTACTTTTAGAATACTACTTGCTTTTTATGATGCAAATCAAATTTTGTGGCCACCAGGGAGACAGGTCATGAATGAGAAGATAATTTACAAAGAACAGCTAAACAAAATATTACTATAATGTAACAAAAATAGTAAAACAGTGCATTCTCTTTATCAAATGAAAGCTATTCTAAGAAATGTGATAAAACCTTTTAAAATTCACAAGTATTTGCAAATATTAATATAGTATTAATATTGGTATATTAAAAGCAAGATATAATCTTAATAATAAAGATTCTTAATATTAAATATTTGATTACTAAATATTTTGTATGAAGGATATATTTAAATCTTCAACTAGCTTTTGTAGCAATTATTTTTAAATGATTTTCAGAAATTTATCTTAAAATTTAACCTCTCCATGACAAGGATAAAATACTATTCTTATAAGAATCAGTTAAGGGGGGCGCCTGGGTGGCTCAGTCGTTAAGCGTCTGCCTTTGGCTCAGGGCGTGATCCCAGCATTATGGGATCGAGCCCCACATCAGGCTCCTCCGCTATGAGCCTGCTTCTTCCTCTGCCACTCCCCCTGCTTGTGTTCCCTCTCTCAATGGCTGTCTCTATCTCTGTCGAATAAATAAATAAAATCTTTAAAAAAAAAAATCAGTTAAGGAACAATGGCTACCTCCTTCAGATCCTCATACATATAAACATGAAAAAGTTCAGTTTCTAATGAGCAAGCCTCAAACAGGTCACTTACTATCACTTACTGATATGGAAAGCTTTATTAAAAGCACTTTGATCACCAGAACAAATGGTTCTGTAATTTTTGCTTTCATATTTGATCACCATTTTTCAATATAATACAACATACAACATGGCCTTCTCACTTACCCATTCTTTATCATACTACATGTGAATAATTACACCACTACTTTAAAGGAATGTGGTTTTAAGTAACATCCTTTTTAATCTGGCAATTTGCACTCCTAACAATATATTTTCTCTTTTTCACTCGAACTTGACACAAATCAGGAAAGAAATGGCTTTTCAAGACTAAATCATTTTTCTTATTATATTTAAGAGGGAGAACTATGATTATGCCTATAATTACTACCTTTAAAAATGAAGTTTCTTCATTCAAAATTACTTCATAACACAATCAAAAACCAATTTTCCGGGGCGCCTGGGTGGCACAGCAGTTAAGCGTCTGCCTTCAGCTCAGGGCGTGATCCCAGTGTTAGGGGATCGAGCCCCACATCAGGCTCCTCTGCTATGAGCCTGCTTCTTCCTCTCCCACTTCCCCTGCTTGTGTTCCCTCTCTCACTGGCTGTCTCTATCTCTGTCAAATAAATAAATAAAATCTTTAAGAAAAAAAAAAAAATTTTCCTCCAGCTGTGTAAAATGAAGACAATTATTTTAGGACTCAGTCTTGCTCATGAGAGAAAGACAGCACACCACTGACCTTTCAGCCTCAAAGTCACTAACCAAACACAATTTAATTAACTAATATTTCCTACATAGAATTTAATGCCTTATTCTCACTCCTTCTAGGAGGCACTAGTCAGAAGATAATTTCTTTGGCCCACAAACATTTGGGCTTTTCAATATTAAGTATTCATCTGCCAACATTACAGAAATTACACTTAACAGTGGTATTTCATAATCAGTTTAGCATTATTGTAGGGTAGAAAATGGGGCCCTAGAGTAACTAATAGAAAGATGGTGGTGATGAAGAGACCACTAATATTTAAAAGCTTAGCTTAATATTTAAAATTTAGGTGTTTAATATGTAAAGGCTTAGTTTAAGCTGAAAAATAAAACTGGTTGAAGTGTTAAAAGGATTTAACTGCACTAACCCTGAAAGAGCTGAACGAATCGAGGGTGCAACGCCGAGGTGACCACGCTCTCTGGCAGCTCCCTCAGGAAAAGCTTCAACAGACTGGCTGCTGAGCAGACGTCCCCGTCTTTCCCAAGCTCCACGGGGGCTCCACTCTCGAACTTCCATCGGAGCTGTTCCACCACCTTCACGTTGCCATTCACCCTAAAAAGGCCTTCCTGGGTGAGTCCTGGAGCAGGGGAGCAGACACGCAGAAAATAAACAGAGGTCTCTCACAGACAGACACTAACTCTGGAGAACAGTAACCACAAAATAAATAAATCTCACTACAGAATTTTCTAAAGGATTACCCAATCCACATTTTGCAAAAATGCTTTCCTACAATAACAGATTTTCACACCTACTATGTAGCAGCTAAAAAGATCATATAGGATTGTTCTAAAAGCCGACCTCTAAAAATAACGTTAGCACACATATAAACATAAACAGGTTCTTCTACAAAGAAATTGCATTCATATAATCTGCAGTACATTACAGAAACTGACCCTGGGCTCCAACAGCAGCTTATCATTTTGAAAACTATTTAAAAAAAAACAAACAAACAAAACTAATATGTATGTAAGAAACTTCTTAACTGCATGCGATTACTTTGTAATAATTAAGAAGAAATACTTCTTTAGTAATCAGTGAAATCCAAGGATAAGGCACTATGAGATGATAAAGTAGTATAAGACAAGTTCCTTGCCTTCAACCAGTTGACGGGATATTATTGTTGGCTGGCGTCAGCACAGAAGGCTCCATAAACGAGCCTTCGGGTGCTTTGCACTGTCTTTGGCTAAAGCATAGGGAAGATGGGAAGATTGGGGCTGATGAACTGTGAAGCTACTGCAGTTTAATTACTACCTTTAAAAATGGTGGTAATTCCATCATTTATTTAGGCCCTTTCCAATGTTCTGTCCCTAATTCTTATTCTTAATTTTGTACTCTTTTTCTAAAAAAGGGTCCCCAAAGGGTTAAGCAGCAGGACACATAAAACCTTGATTTATCCCCAACAAAGAGGAACGAATATATGAAGAGGCAGAGACAGGACAGCATAAAGAAAGATAAACACATGAAAATGTGGATGGAGTGTTTAGGTCAAAAAGCAATAGGTAATAAAATGGAAGAAATGGGATAGGACAACAAATGTCAAGTTCAACGGTGAAGACCTGGGGTGCCTGGCTGGCTCAGTCTGTAGAACAAGCAACTCTTGATCTCTGGGTCATGAGTTTGAGCCCCGCATTGGGCATAGAGCTTACTTAGAAACAAAAAGGGAAGACTTTATCATGGGAGCATTAGGGGTAGGGGAACACAATATAATCAAGGGTTAAGGAATATCTTGCTAACTAAGAGGAAAATGGAGAGGGCAGAAAGCTTGCCTTAGGGAAACACATTCTACCCTAAGGCAGTAAGACAGAGATTCCAGTGGGAAGGGTGAAAAGGAAGGGGAAAAGTTGATTGGGTAACTTAGTACAAATGGGAAGTAAGGAAGAGGAAGAATTGAAAGGTAATTTTAAGGTTTAAAAACTAGGAATCCAGGGAAAAGTACCGTAAAGGATAAGGTGAAGTGGGGGTGAGGAATGGTAGCTCGTTCAGGGGAAAGGTAAGGATTTCCACCTCAGTGTACTGGGTTCAAGGAGACAGAACACCATGTAAGAAAGCCAGCCGGCCTGTGGAGATATGCTGAAGGTACAAGGAACGATCTTTCTAGTAAAGAGCAACCCAGACTGGCCACCCTTCTTTTGAGAGCCTAATGGTGAAATTCAGCAATGACACAAGCACTGAAGCCCATTAGAATTATTTAAGTGGGGGAGAGGGGGAGGGTGTGTGCTTGTATCAGCCTTTGCTTCTTTCTCTTAATCTGCTAATTGTATTGCTCTTTCTAAAGAAAAAAAAGAAAGCTAATTTCATTTTGATTTGTAATTTGATAAAGTATTTTATGAACTCTTCAATTCAATAAGTACTTAATAAGTACCTGGCACTGTGTTAAGGAACTTAAAAAAAAATAAAAAAAAAATCAAACACTACCATTATCCTTATGGAGTTTATAGACTGGTAAGATGTTTGCATATAAACTTTGGATGTGAAGAACACGAATATCAAAAGTTGGCATGAATTTTAGCTCCAGTTTTGACAAAAGTTTGTGAAACCAGGGAGGATATTAAAAGTACCTCACCAACCAGTGTGACCAGGGCACCATGTAATCAGAGGAGATACCAGTCAGCATGTGTGGTAGGCAGTTTCTCAAATGGACTTAATGATGCCCATCTCCTGGGATCCACACCCGTGTGTAATCCCTTCTTTCTCTGTGTGATCTGGATCTAGTGCCTTGCTTCAAACCAAGAGAATATAACCAAATGATATGATTTGGTTCTAATCTTGCTTCTGAGATTAGCTTATACAAGACTGATGGTCATCTTCCTTGTTTGTTTCTCTCTGGCTTGGCTGGCTTGCTCATTCTGATGAATCAGCTGCTTTTTATTTGGTTAGCTATCTTATGAAGAGGTCCACGTGGCAAGGAATGGAGGTGGTTTCTGGACAATAGCCAGTGAGTAAGGGAGACCCTCAGGTCAACAGTCCACAAGGAACTGAATCCTGCTAACAACCATGTGAATGAGCTCAGAAGTGAACCTTCCCCCAGTCAAGTACTGTTATGACTCAAGCCTCAGTCAACACCCTGACTATAGCCTTACACAAGACCCTAAGACAGAAGATACAACTAGACTGTGCCCAGATTCCTGACCCACAGAAACTGTGAGATAATAAACACTGCTGTTTCAAACTACTACGTTTTAAAAGGGGTAATCTGTTATACAGCAACAGATAAATATGATGCCATTCCCTTTAACACTGAAGAATCTCAGTTATTCAGAGACTTCCCATTTAACTCATTTTTAGAGCTTTTGAGGTCTATTTCCTCCATTCTACAAGCTTTATCTGTAACTTCAGAAATGTGTACTGCCTTCAACAGACAGCACCCAAAAAATTGCACCCATCTCTGGTCAAGGCCCAAGTCATGAAAATATAGAATTCTGCACTCCAATCCTGTATCTACCCAGCTCCTGAGCCTGTTTTTGGCCAGCAAATGCCTCTTGGACCTGATTTCACAGTGTTTTTCTAGTTTTGACCTTAGGTTTTCTTTTCCAACTAGGCTTTTTGACCCTTCCCTCAAATAAATATTTCCAGTTATTCCAAAATAACTACCCAGCTCTAAGAACTGGCTCTGGTCCTTCAAGCTCCCTGATCCCACTGCCCTTTACTACTGGAGAGATAAGGTATAAATGGAAGTCATTGAGGTTCATGCCTCTCACTATTTTTTCTGTCCCAAATTCCATTTATTTGTTTACCTCTCTTCCCTTAAAAACACCTCTCACCCAAACAATTCTTATGATACCCAGTGATTTTCAACTAGGGGCAATTTAACCCTGGCTCTATTATATTTTGGTGAAAAAAAAAAAATCCGTACAGTTTTTTTAAAGCCCCTTACAAATTTATAATATATCTAATACCCATATGAGGCTTACCAAACTATATCATCTCTCAATTTTCCTATTCTAAATTCTTAGGAAATGATGATTGTAAAAGAAGTGTTCAGAGGAAGGAAATGCTTAGAAGGTTTTGTGGTTAATCTTGTATGTTTCCCAGATTCTCTTATATTTGATTTCAGGAGGTACAGATTAATCAACACAAAACAGCAACTTAATAATGGGTTTAAAAGTTAAAATATATATATATAAAATGAAATAACATCTACACCACTGACAGTCACTTTCCTGTACAACTGAGATATTTATTTCAAAACACTGTGAATACATCCTTGGAAACTGAAAATGCCGGAACTGAGAATTTGCTTAACTGGCACACTTTGGCCCAGAAAGTGGTAGGACAATATATGAACATATTCTGACACCTGGTGGTAAATGAAGAGTCCTGCGCTATTTAAAATGGTATATCCCACAGGATATTCAGGCTAAAGAGAAGGAATCCAGTAACACTGTCAGCAAGATTATTTTTAAACAATATAAAGATGATCTAGCTCATAACTTGTAAGATTTTCCTTCAAATGGGAAAAATTACATATCCCCCCTTTTTTTTTTTTTTAGGAAAAAGTAGTTCAAAGTTTTTAAAAGACCTTCAAATAGACATTAACAAACCCTTTCTGTCCTAAAATACTTTCATAACAAAGAGGTTTCCCTCAAGTTGTTAAATGTCTATATTTACTGTGGTCATATTTTGATGTTTAATGTATCTTCCTAGGGTTAAAGAATATGACTGATCATTCTAACTCTGATACCTGACAGAGGGCCTATGTCATGCACAAGAAGGAGATGCATAATAAGTATTTGTTGACTTAAAAAAAAATACAAAATAATTAACGAAACTAATTGAAGTATCTTGCCCACAAACTTCATCCTACAGACTTACACAAAGTTTTTTGTTTATTAACATGATAGTTTCAGACACAGTAAGGAACTGGTGGCTGTCTACACAGCAATTCACTATACAGCTTTTCAAAATATAGGATAGGTGCCCTACCCACCTGAGCTTGCCAAGTCAAGGTTCTAATTCCGTGGATCTGAAGTATCACCAATGGATGGGTACTCTGAAAATATTCCACTAGTGATTCTATTTCTTTCACATTTCTAGTTAAGAATAACTGATTTTCTATTTTACATCCCTAGTTGAGAAGGACTGATTTTAGCCCATTAAAATATTCTGAAAATATTCCACTAGTGATTCTATTTCTTTCACATTAAGAATAACTGATTTTCTACTTTTCATCTCCAGTTAAGAAGGACTGATTTAGCCCATTAAAATATTTCATTTGCATTACCTGAATATACCCAACTAAACTATAACTATAGGTAAGAGGAGACAGAAGACAACTAATACCTAATTTAGATTTTGCCAAAATGTTCATAGAGTGATGTTGTGAATTTAACTGGTTCAACTCTTACAGAGTTGATTATAAAAGCACATATCCTTGACCCAGGTCTACAGATACACGCACAGTGCTTGAAATGACATGTGTGAAAGGTTGGTCACTGAATCAATCACTGCTTACGGACAGCAAAAGACTGCATGCAATTCAATATTCGTCAGCACGACTGCTTAAAGAAAGGATATGTGTATATAGTCAGTGCGTAAGGAAAAGGAGAATTACATGAGTAAAGCTTTTTATGCAATATGGAAAGATCTCCACAATATACTGCTCAATGACTTTTTAAAAAGATTCGTAACAGTGTGAATGGTATACTATATTTATGTTCAAAGGGAAAAAAGAACATATGCATATATGATTATATATTCATAAAATATCTTTGTAAGACTATATCAGACACTGGTGAAGGAATGTTTCTGGGAGGGGAAATGAATAATCAAGGGACAGGTTTTGGAGGGAGAGATTTTTCAGTGCATATCCAGTATTTTGCACCACATAAGGATATTAACTATTCAATATTTCTTCTAAAACTTGAAAACGAAAATGATTTTACTCTAAGAGTAACCCCAAGAGGCTATTACTCAGTAATTATTCGGTAAAAGATCAGAACACTGACTATACCAAAACAAAATTTAGGTAGTCACACTTTGGTATCAAAATGAATAATACTGAACAACCCCATTTAAGAGATTTAATGAATTACCTAGAGATTCATTTATATCTAAATCAGCAGGATACAGTTTTACTCAATACTGAGTGTTTTTGAGTCCTTCAAAGCTCTAACAATTTAATGTGGCTTCAAAATCCTGTAGGCCAAGGTCCCATCTTCCTACCATGCTGTATACAATACCTTTTTTGTTTAACCTGTTTAAAGTATTTGAGTAAACCCAGAGCTATTCTCTAAGAATCTTACCTGTCTGCAGCTTATCATCCTCTAAAAATATGGGGATAGCTCCTAGGATGTAAGAGTGTAAGCCTGGCTCTTCAGTTTCAGAACAAAATATCATTTTGTCATCTGCATACCTAGTAACCTGAGCAAACAGTTGCTTTTTCAGTTAACACAAAACACCTGACCTTCTGAGGGCTGAACTACGTGCCATACCCTTCCTGTCACAAGCTGACTCACATTCCTACAGAGGAACAGATGCACTGTGCTTCTCACGTATTTCCAACGAAGGATTGTTCTTAATGGGGGAGAATGGACTCGTAATCATGGGAAGATAAGCAAACAAACTGCACAAAGTACAGAATGCCTCTGAAGTCTCAAGTTTTACCTTTAAAAATTCCTACTAATTTTAAACTCTATTCTGCAATGAGTCTTTTGTGTAGAAATGTTGTTTCACTATAGAAAACAATGAAAATTCCAAGCTTTTCCCTCACAAGATTTCCTTCCCAAACCTGCTAAAGCTTACTGACATTTATTATGTAGTGTGTGGGGTTTTCCTATCATATTGCCTTAGTTTGAATAGCATGAATGTAGGGGGTATGGAAGAATTTGCTCTCTACTTATCCAGGTTTTTAAGTCCCATTTTAAGTAAAATCATTTAAAAAAGCTATAAGGTAGCTCTCCATAACAGGGAGATTTATCTTTTTAGCATTCAATGAACTATGTTATTCTCCAATTGTTTTACATGCTTACTTGTATCACTTCAAAAGTAAATGACCTCCCATAATAGGCTATATACTTTTTTTTTTTTTTTTTTTTTTAGTATCCCTACCAAGCTTATGAGAGCAATCAAGATATCCAGTAAGTTCAGGACTGAACTCAGCTGAAAAAGATACCCTGAAAGTGTTCTGTTACACTAAAAATTACTCTCAGTTGGAATTTAATGAATCAAGAGAAGTCACTATTGTTAGAACAGTGTATTTTTTTAATTTTACTTTTTAAAAAAGATTTTATTTATTTGACAGAAAGAGAGAGAGGCAGAGCAGCAGAGAGAGAGAGGGAGAAGCAAACCCTATGCGAGTTTGATTCCAGGACCCCGGGATCATGACCTGAGCCAAAGACAGACGCTTAACCACTGAGCCACTCAGGTGTCCCAGAACAGTGTATTTTAGAGCTCAAAACTAGGAATCATTCCAAACTAGAAACCTCAATGATTAAATTGATTGGTCAATGGTAAATTGAACAGTAGTGTCAAAATAATATTATGCAGTAGTAATACTCTCAGTGTCCTTTTTAAAGGAAAAGGTATATTACATAACTTGATATTTTAATTAAGGTGCTTGAGGGAGTATTCTCACACATCGTGTAGTAGTTCACATGGAAACCTTCTTCTCATATGTGGGAACGGTAAACACAACAGAGTGGAACCACGACTTACCATGCTTCACCAAGTACTCCACTATGGTCCCCACTACAGCTGGAACGCCGTTCTCCGTGAGCCCCTGCTGCTGGAGGTCTTGGAGGCTGACTCCAAATAACTTCTTATAGGTCGAACTCCTCTGCTCATTCAGTGGCACTGCCACTATCTTTTTCATGTCTTCTTTCAGCCGAACCGCTGCTTTACTTTGCTTAAAAAAACATAAGAAAAGAGAGCAGTCGGTCATATTTACCACAGGGGGCTGCATGGTTACCTGAATTGAAATGTAAGTGTCTGGAGACCCATAGGAGTGGTCTTTACTAATTTTTACTTCCACTCAAGTCAACACTAGTAACCTCTCTCATTAGGTTTCTCAGTGTTATGAATGGCCCATACTGATAGAATAGTTAAAAGGAATGAAAAATGAGAAACCTAAAGCCACAACTTAACTGTAGCTAAGGGAGGGAGGAATACACTGCAGTAGCTAAGACAAATTATTACAGTAACCAAGGGGCGTGACTCAGAAGTACCTGGTTAACAGGAAAAGGAAACATTTATAAGATCACTGAAACTCCATGCAGATCCTAGAACAACAAAGGGTTTCTGAAGATGAAAATGTATCTAGATGCCATTTTAAGGTAGTTTCAATTTGGAGTCTTGGAAAAAATATATTTAAGTAGAGTGAACATTTTTTTCTCTGATTTAATTACATCTGTGAATATCTCATTAATATTTTGGCACATAAAATCAGCTCAATTCTCACTGAAGTTCAAAATACTCTCTCTCTGAAACAGCAACATTTCAGGTAGTTATAATTTAAACATATTCACAAGACTGTACATACTATAAGTATGTACAGTTTACATTTAACTAATTCAAATTGTCACAATGAAAAATAAATGTTTCTTCCTTTTAACAGAAATTTGTACCCCAAGTATTACAGTAAACCATATTAAAATTCATCTTTTATGACTAAATGAGGGATTTTCTTTTTAAAGCATGTGTGCTATATAAATGTTATGTATTTATGAGTCTAAACATGGAAAAGCTGGAAAAATGCAAACCATTTTATCTGGGGATAGAGGCAGTGGATTGGGGGAAAGTTTAACTCTGAGCATGAATGTAGCAACCAATCAAAGTGTAGATATTGTAAGTGCCAACTAATGTAGCTATTACTATCTAAAAGTAGGAACCTTACCTCCAGTTTGGTACTGAGGAAACAAAGATCAGATTTAAGTAATTTGGCAGAAGTCACAGAACTGGTAAGAGTTTCATCCTCCTCTAGGTCCATGTTCCTCTCCTTAAAGTTAAATTTATATTAATGTCCTAGTGCAGTTTGTATATAACTATAGAATCATACTACAATCAACTCTATATATGACCCAAGATAATAACAAGTTAATTCTACAATCTTGATTTTGAGTATGGCCCCTGTATACTCAATTCAACTTTGAATCTTATAATCTACAGAATCAGATCAACTTCCATTGAAATGTTTACATATTTTGGTAGGTCATATTTGAAAGCCAGATTTTTCTAGTGAAAATTCAGCAAATGTAAAGTTACAATAGAGATTTAGTATCTATTAATATTATAGATAATACCATAGACTTAGTATCTATTAATATTATTTTATGATAGTGTTAGCTACTACAGAGTAGTAGTATGGGCAGTAACTATGACCTGTTACTAAGGAAATTATGAATTTATTAATTAAACCAAATTTATGATACCTAATAATTTTTTGTGGGGGCTTAAAAACCGATCAATCTCCTACAACTGAACATATGAGAAATTTTAGTCAATCAGGTACATCTGGTGAACAAGAAGCCAAAAAGGAACCAGTATTTATGAAACTTTGAAAATACTCTCAAAATGTAGCATTAAAAACAGCTGGCAATATAAGGTTAAATCCTACACACTTTATCTTACTTTTCTTTTATCTTCTTACTGAGACAATACAGCATAGTGTTTTGGAGCATGGAACCAGGCTTCCTGTTTCAAGTTTCATTCTGCTCTAAATAGCTGTGAACCTCGGACAAGACACTTGACTTCTGTGTGCCTATTTCCCCATCTGTGAAATAGTGATGCTAAGAGTTCCTATCTCATGCAGATATGGAGACTGAAATGAATTCATATACCTAAAGGAATGAGAAGAGACCTCGGTACACTCAGTAATTATGGACTGTTACAAATCATTACAACCATCATCATCAACCTTATTATTCCAGAAAACTATTCTGATTTCTCCTTTAAAAAATGAAGATACACTCAATTATTTCTATACTCAATGTGTGTCTAAAGTTTGCTGTTTAAGAAGGCATTTGGTTGGTGGTCTGATGATCTAATTATTCTCTATATAACTCTAATCTCCTAAAATATGTAAGAAAGACTTCTGAATGATAAAATAATGATTTTATATATATATATATAATTCCCTAAGTTTGTATTAGAAAGTTAAGGTTTCCTTGTAAATGCTTGAGTTTAACACCTTGAATCAGTGCTCTTTCTGCTAACATCCCTGTCCTCCACTCTGTCCTTTAGTCAGAATTGCAGACAGCAGGTTGTGTCTCCTGTTAGGAGACAGTGTAGATAAGCAATCTTGGGGTTATGGATTAGAAAGTTTTCAAGGAAGAGCCAGACAGTGGACCTTGCAGACTCTGAAGTGACTGTAAATTAAACTACCTGTTTACTCAATATAGAGCCACACTACACAGAAAATTTATATGTAATCATAATAAAAGAACCTCTGATTATTGTTTTTAATTAGTAATATAATTCAGGTTAACATTTTAAAAATAAATGTTTAAAAAAACATAAAGAAACAAAACAACTGTATTTCCCGAGTCATCGCAATCAATTCACCAGTGACCACAAATACATACTATAATAAAGTCTAGACTGGTTGGTGAAGAAATCAGCTAGCAGGAAGCAATGAGATATTACCAGTAGTTTATACCTAAACTACTCTACCACTCAGTGGTTTATACCTAAACTACTCTACCACTCAGTGGTTTATACCTAAATTATTTAAAAAATTTATACAGCAGCTTACAAATATAATGTTCCTTCCGGGTAAGTAATAAATATTCAATAGTCTTTTAGTCATGGAAAAAATAACTGTAGAAATGAAGTCGTTGATGATTAATTCTACTTAAACTGAAATTATCTTCTACTCTTAAGACAATGATACACATTACTTCTTTATAAATGTCAATATCTATGGAATTTTACCTTTTCAAACATATATCTTACCTTTCTTGATTTAAAATAAGTTACAAATAAAGACTAATTGAGGTATTCTGAGTCTAACTTAACTGTTTAAACTTTGCTTTGTGTGTATTCCCATTCATCACTTGAGCTTGAAAACTGGAGTATATGCGGTGTGTTTGCGTACATGTGTAAAAGCAAATAGGTTCCTACATTTAAAAAGAAAGACAGGGGGCGCGTGGGTAGTGCAGTCGTTAAGCGTCTGCCTTCGGCTCAGGGCGTGATCCTGGTGTTCCTGGATCGAGTCCCACATCGGGCTCCTCCGCTGGGAGCCTGCTTCTTTCTCTCCCACTCCCCCTGCTGTGTTCCCTCTCTTGCTGGCTGTCTCTCTGTCACATAAATAAATAAAATCTTAAAAAAAAAAAAAAAAGACAAAAACCTTGGGATTTTACCGCTATAATAGGGGTCAATTAAGTGCTTATAGTATCACCTTAGGAATAAAGAAACCAGACCCCCAAAACTTATGGTGCACTCAGTGAAAAAGGGCTGAAACTAGAGCCCATATTTCTTGGATTTTATACCAATATTAATTTTTATAATTAAGAGCTGGTGACTTTGTTTTTTCTTAACGACTTTATTTTTACCAAAAAGTAGCTTAGATAGCCAACAAAATGCATGCACTGGGACTACAGCAAGTATTTGTTGGTTTGGGGTCACCTAGTCTCCACTTCCCCTTTTTTTTTTTTCTAGTAACATATCCTAACTGTCTTTTGGGGAATGATTATACCCTTCTGAATAACTCTGTAGGGACTGTCACTGAAAAGGACTACCCTGTCTTTAGCAAGAACTGGCCTCAGGCTACCTACCAGGTCCATCAGACCTTTCTCTCTTGCAGGCCACTGACACATGAGTGGATTGTCACAGGCACAGAAAAAGGCTGGCGCTAATTGGTTCCAGCTGCAGTGCTCTCAAAGCTGTTAATTAACCACTAGATTAACTCTTGCCATCTGCATTGTTGGAGCTACTATGGTCCTTGAGCTGCCCTGATACTGGGGCTTCAGCTGTTTTTCTCATGTGGTGATCCACTCTGTAACTTGCTACTCAAGTTTCTTTGGGCTTATGGTAGCTAGAATCCATTTCTGTTCTGAGACAGACAAACACACATAGAGAAACACCCAACTGATAAAAGTACTTTGAAAAAATAAAAGAATCATCAGAGCATATAGAAAACCAGGATTTTAGAAAGAGAAAATCAGAAGGATAATAACCGCTAACTTACATGAAGTTTGCTGACTATGTCTGTCATGGTTTCAGATACTTTAGACGGCTTCACTTGTTAAACCCCAGTAAATAAATTCTAGGAAGGAAGAGCCCTCTGTGATCCCCATTTTACAGAGGCACAGAAGATCTAAGCAATGCGCTCTAGGTCTCATCAAGGATTTACTATAGCCAAGAGTCACACTAAGGCTGTCTGAGTCCAGAGGGCCGATACTTCATTCTGCCTCCACAAATGACGTGATGAGAACAAAAAGCACACACTGGGAGTCCAGTGCCCTTGTTAGAAATGAGAAAAGTCCTATTCTTGTGAAACAGGAAAATAGGATTATTTACAAGTTTCTTGGCCACCTTAAAATAAAGTCAGAAAAGCTCAGAAACATCAATATTTCTGATATTAAAACCTGAAAAGAGAATACTTTCATTAATCTTGTAAACAGGATGAGTTTCACAAGTCTTGAGTTTTTTAATAGCCAACAGTTATTGGGTGCTGATTTTGTGCCAGCTCTGTTGTATGTACTTTAAAATTAACATCTCTAAACTTTAAAACAACCTTATCAGTAGGCATGTTTACTATTCCCACCCGATAAGTAAACTAAGGCACAAAGAAAAAGGAACTTGCCAAAGTTTACACAACTAGTAAGTTTTAGAGAATGTAACCCCCAGGGGCTCTGGCTCTAGCACTTGACCTCTTAATCATGACACAGGACCAGAACTTTAATATTGGTGGTTCTATATGGGCCCAAGGAGGACAACACTACATGCAGCTCTTTGTTTGCAGAGTTTAATACAAAAATCAATTTGAGACTACTGAAATCAATAGCTTGTATTTCTTTAAGGCCAGCCTCCAAGAATTTAAGTACCAGGATTTTAAGGTACTCTGAAGAACAATCAGATTACATTGCTGGTTAAATTCAGAACTGTGGGCCTTAAAACTCTCTGGAATTGGGACTAGGACTATATCTAACCAGGAATGTGGAAAGTAGAACGACACTCCACTACCAAATGAAAGGAGTGCAAGGAAAGCGCAAGACAAACCTGAGACTTCTTGTTCCAGAAAGCAAGGAAATGGTCAAGGACTAATAGGATGTGTCAAAAAGACCTGTGGGCCAGATTAAATGGGCTCCTCCTGGCCAAATATGGGCTAGGTGGAGCACCAGGAGTAACAACAACTATAAGTAATTATAATATACTGTGTAAATAAAAATGAGATTTAGAAGAGAAGGGTTTTGTAGTAAAGGTCCTCCATGCAGAAAATCCTGCAGCCAAATGTAGGAAAAACAGGAGAATCAAAAAATCTTCAACTTCCACAAATCATTTAACAGATTACCCAATCAAGGATTATCAATGGACACTAAAATGTCAAGTGAAAAGTTGATGGAGAACAGGATTTTCACAGCATCAAAGATCACATAGTTTTGGGGTGCCTGGGTGGCTCAGTCGTTAAGCGTCTGCCCTCAACTCAGGGCGTGATCCCAGGGTCCTGGGATCGAGCCCTGCATCGGGCTCCTCCACTGGGGGCCTGCTTCTTCCTCTCCCACTTCCCCTGCTTGTGTTCCCTCTCTCGCTGGCTGTCTCCCTCTCTGTCAAATAAATAAATAAAATCTTTAAAAAAAAAAATCACATAGTTTTTGCAAGGGAAAAAAAAATTGCCCTTATAATTGATATCTGGGTATATTCACCTTAAGTCGAAAAATCAAATTTATCAGCATTTATCATGAGAAGACTTGACATTATGTGCTCCTGATGCAATGTAATATGCAGAACACCTCATTTACAAAGTATTCTTGCACATATATTTAAGCTGATGCAAATCTAGCCTCTAAATCTCACTTATAGTCTACAGGAAATACACAGCTAAAAGAATAAGTGGAAGAGACAATGAGAAAACAGTCAATCAAGACAAATCCAAAATGAGGGACATTCTAAGGAGACAACTGGCCTGAACTCTTCAAAATATCAATAATCATGAAGGAAAGACTGATTCTAGATTTAAAAGGAATTAAAATACACAAACTTTAAATGTAATATATGAATCTTGATTGGTTCTTGGTTTAAAAAAAAACCTTGTCTCTTTGAGGCAATTTGGGAAATCTAAGTATGTGTCGTATATTAGATAGACTTTCTATGAATGTTTTTAAGTCTAACAACATTGTGTAAGATCTAATTTATTTCACCTATAGAGTGTTCCTTATTCTTATGAGGTGCATGCTGAAGTAGGGGTATAGTGTCAAGTCTTCAAATACTTTAAAGTCAAATATAAAGTGTATTCATGTATATGTATATATGTATGTATATGTTATGTATATACACACAGAGAAAGAATAGGCACAAATAGAGTAGAATGCAAATTTTAGAATTTAAGGGGCCAATATATGAAATGTTCATTTTACTATCCATTTTACTTTTATGAATGCTTGGTATTTTTTTAATTAATAAAAACTGGGAAAAACTAGGGACCTCTCAAAGAGACTCCTTACTAACAAAAAGTAACACCATTTTGACAGCACAATTAGGAGGGAAAGGGACATTCTCTTCAAATTCCAATTAAAAAATTAATGATAACAATTTGGGATTATTCTTACACAGAGACTTAGACAATCATATTAACTTGGATACGGTTGGATCATTGGAAAAGCACTCCATCTGAAATTAGGGTACCTGGGTTTGAAAACCTGTATGTCACTGACTTGTGTATTCTCAACAGGAATGCCAGCCTCTGGTCAAATGTGCAGCTTTGGAGAGGGGCAAAGGCAACAATTAGAATGACCCATGGTCTCTGTCCAGCCATAACAGCTGAGTCAACTTAGGGGTCATCGGGAGGACAAGTACTGTAGCCAATAAATCATCATCGCTTTCAGCCTGTTGAGCTTACAAAATTATTCATCTACACCAAGACTGGGTCTTCATCTTATAAAAATTTTCCATCTACACCAAGATTGGGTCCTCATCTATTAAATGCAGTAACACCACCTACTTTAAAGTGTTCTGAAAGTTTAATAAGGTAATGCATGTTGAAGTAGCTATCACACAACCAGAAGAGAGTCAATGATGAAAAATGTTAAGAATTTCTTTGGGGTAACCAATTCTTTGAAAAGACACTGTGGCAGAGTTTGTAGTTGTTTACTAATGGGTCACTTTTTTCTTCTTCCCCATTAACAGACCTCTGATTTTGTTTGACAGGATGAGGAACAAAGTACCCAGTTAAAATATTCCTTGCAGCATTACCCAGCTAAAATAAACCACCTTCCTTGTAGATATGGATGGCCACATACCTAAGTTTGGCCAATGAGATATAAATGGAAAGTGTTAGGACCACCAGAAAAAAACTCCTTTTATTAAACAGGAGGATAACCCATTCTGATCCACACTATCCATGTTCCCTGCTGAGATCACAGATATAAGGCCTGGTAATCACCTTGTGACTATGTAGCAATCCAGAAACTAGAAGCTAAACTCTAGGACAGTAAAACAGAAAAAAAAAAAAAAAAAAAAAAAAAAAAAAAAAAAAAAAAGGTGGGGGGTGGGAAGCTTGTACCCTGATGACATCATAGAGTTCACTCAGAATACTTTGCTATAGACTTTTTTTTTTTTTTACATGAAAGGGGGAAAATCCAGTTTCAGATAAGACTGTCAGAATTTTTACATTTATTGAACATTTATTGTTAAGGAAATAAGCACTCTATAAATCAATTTTTTTCCAAATCTAGTGCATTAATTTTAAAAATCAAAGCAATTTAGGAGTATCTTATTAGTTATCCTTAGACAAACATATTGTAGCATCTGTCAATATCTACATGCTTTGTAGATCTGAACAATGGTTCTTAAGCTAGAATCCATGGGTAATCAATCCAACAAAGTACATGAAGCATTCTATTTTTAGAAAGCATAAAGTTGACACAAATGAATGGAAAGATATCCCATGCTCATGTATCAGAAGAATATTGTTAAAGTATCCATACTACCAAAGCAATCTACAGATTCAATGCAATCCCTATCAAAATTCCAGTAACCTTTTTCATGGAAATAGAATAATTCTAAAATCTGTATGCAACTACAAAAGGCCCAAATAGCCAAAGCAATCTTGAGGACAAACAAAGCTGGAGGTAGCATACTCCCTAATTCCAAACTGTTTTCCAAAGCTATAGTAATCAAAATAGTGTGGTATTGACATTAAAAACGCATAGATTAACCTAACAGAATAGAGAGCCCAGAAATAAATCCACACATATTTGGTGAATTAATTTACAACAAAGGAGCCAAGAATATACAAGGGGAATGGACAGTCTCTTCAATAAGTGATGTTGGAAAAACTAGGCAGCCACATGCAAAAGAATCAAACTAGACTACTATTTTATACAATGCATAAAAATTAACTCAAAATGGATTAAAGGCTTGAATATTAAGACCTGAAACCATAAAACTCATAGGAGAAAACATAGGCACTAAACTCCCTGATGTCACTCTTAGCAATAATTTCTTTGAATTTGATACCAAAAGCAAAGGCAACAAAAGCAAAAATAAATGAGACTACACCAAACTAAAGAAGCTTCTGCACAGCAAAGGAAACCATTTACAAAATAAAAAGGCAACCTAATTAATGAGAGAAAATATTTGCAAATCATATCTGAAAAGAGGTTAATATCCAAAATGTATAAAGAGTTCATATAACTCAATAGCAAAAAAACAAAAACCAAAAAAATATCTGATTAAAAAAATGGGCAGAAGATCTGAATAGCCATTTTTCCAAAGAAGACAAACCAATAGCCAAAGGTATATGAAAAGATGCTCAACAGCACTAATGAGAGAAATAAAAATCAAAACCACAACGAGATATCACCTCACAGCCGTTAGAGTGGCTATTATAAAACAGAGATAACAAGTACTGGCAAGATGTGAAAAGGTAAGCCTTGTACGCTTTTAGGGGGGATTTAAATTGGTGGCAGCTACTGTGGAAAACAGTATAGGGGTTCCTCAAAACTAAAAATAGAACTACCGTATAATGCAGCAATTCCATTTCTGGGTATTTATCTAAAGAAGACAAAAACACTAATTCAAAAAGATATGTGCACCCCATGTTCACTGAAGCATTATTTGCAACAGCCAAGACATGGAAACAATCTAACTGTCCGTCAAAGAATGAATGGATAAAAAAAAAAAGTGGTATGTGTATGCATATGTATGTGTATCTACATAGCTATATAGGTATACACATATATACACATATATTTACACACACACACATATACACAATGGAATATTATTTAGCCATAAGAATGAATAAAACCTTTCCATCTTTGACAATAGGGATGGACCCTGAGGGCATTATGGTAAATAAGTCAGAAGGAAAAAGACAAAATACCATGTGATCTCACTTTTACATGGAATCTAAACAAACAAGCAACTGAGCCCATAGATAGAACAGACTGGTGGTTGCTAGAGGCAGGGTAGAGATGTGGGGTGGAGAGGTGGGCCAAATGGCTGGAGAGAGATCCAGCTATAAAATAATTAAGTCATAGGGATGTGAAGTACAGCATGGTGGCTACAATTAATACCGTACTGCCTATTTGAAAGTTGCTAAGAGACTGTATCTAAATTATAAAAATTGTTTTGTGATGAGAATTTTTAAGTATGGTGACAAATGAAAAGTAGACTTACTGCAGCGATCACTTTGCAAAGTATGCAAATACTGAATCATTCCATTGTATACCTGAAACTGATATAATGTCCTATATACCAATTATACCTCAATTAAAAAATCAATCTCCAAGGAGGTCTATGATGGGAAAAATTAAGATTTCAGAATCTTTAAACATTTATAGAAAAGCTAGGTTTAATCAAGAGAAAATTTTTTTTTAAAAAAACCTGATTTCTCTATCCAAATAAACATACTTAAAAACATCTTAGATCATCTTGTATCTCACAAGGAAGTTCAACTAATATCTTTTTAATCTTTTTAGTCTAAATTGTAAACAAGTCCTATGTTATCTAGTATTATTGAAATGTTCAAGAAACTAGTAAAAATAAACCCAGAAAAATCTTGTGAATTTTATTACTTCACCTGAAACCACACAGATTAAGAAGAGGATGAAGAGGGGCGCCTGGGTGGCACAGCGGTTAAGCATCTGCCTTCGGCTCAGGGCGTGATCCCGGCGTTATGGGATCGACCCACATCAGGCTCCTCTGCTATGAGCCTGCTTCTTCCTCTCCCACTCCCCCTGCTTGTTCCCTCTCTCGCCGGCTGTCTCTATCTCTGTCGAATAAATAAATAAAATCTTAAAAAAAAAAAAAAAAAAGAAGAGGATGAAAGAAAAGTAACAGAAGACAGAAAAAGGTAAACTCGAATTTGTATGTAAGTGATGCTACAGCTGAAGATGGGACAGGAAGCATACAGCAGACCTCACAACAGCACTGTGAGGAGTCTGGAGAGAGCCAGTAGGGACGCAGCAGTGAAAGGTCTTTAAACTCTTACAATTGTTTCTTTAAAGATAGAGTACACTTTGAGAGGGAGCTGAATGGGGCTTAATAGCTTAAAGGAAGAGGAGAAAGAAGGGGCAGAAAGTAGGGACAAGGGGCAGATATCAGGAAGCACCAGAAAAATACACCACTTATATCACCATAGGTTTCATTCCCTTGGAGAGCAAGTTGATGAAGAAAAGACCATAGAACCCTCCTGACTCAGGTTCACTTATGAGAGGCAAAGGAGAGATGAGCCAACAGGGGCCATGCCTAAGAAAATAGTCCTTTCGGTAGCAATAGATCAAATCCCAGGACTGTATAACTTGAAAAGCTGCATTGGCCCCCCATCACTACACCCCACTGGCACCTCTTGCTACTGATATCACAAAAAATCCATCTCACTAAAATATGAGTAAGAAAAAAGGAACATTACCAGCAACTATATGGAGACAGTTCTTTAAAAAAGTATAAAAAAAGCACTATGACTTTCCTAAAATAACTCATCACAAAACCCTTACCAAGAAGCAGATGGAAACTGTAACCTAACAGAACAAAACTGAATAAGGAAATGACACCAAAAGACAGGCAATAACAAAATAAATTTGATTTTACCAAAATTAACAACTTTTATACATCAGAAGACACTATGAATGGAGCAAAAAGACAACCCACAGAATAGGAGAAAATATTTGCAAATCTTTTATGTGATAAGGAATTAATATCCAGAATATGTGAAGAATTTCTGCCACTCAACAGCCAAAAGAAACAAACAACCCACTTCAAAAATGGGCAAAGAAGTTTAATAGATATTTCTCTTAAGACAACATACAAATGTTCAATAAGCACATGAAAAGATGCTCAATATCACTAGTTATTAAGGAAATGTCAATCAAAACCATAGTGATCACAAGCAGTAACCTCTGACATCAGCCATAGGCATTTTTCCAAAGAAAACATACGATGGCCAACGGACACACGAAAAGATGCTCAACATCACTGATCAGCAGGGAAATACAAACCAAAACTACGATGAGATATCACCCTCACTCTTGTCAGAATGGCTAAAATCAACAACACAAGAAACAGGTTTTGGTGAGGATATGGAAAAAGGGGAACCCTTTAGTACTCTTGGTGGGAATGCAAACTGGGGCAGCTACTCTGGAAAACAGTATGGAGGTTCCTCACAAAAGTTAAAAATAGAATTATCCTATGATCCAGCAATTGCACTCCAGGTATTTACTCAAATACAAAAATACTAATTCAAAGGGATACAAGCACCCCAATGTTTATAGCAGCATTATCCACAATAGCCAAATTATGAAAACTCTCCAAGTGTCCATCGACTAATGAATGGATAATGGGGTGTGTGTGTGTGTGTGTGTGTACATACACACACACACACACACACAAAATGGAATATTATTCAACCATAGAAAAGAAAGAAATCCTGACATTTGCAATGACATGGATAGAACTAGAGTGTATTATGCTAAGTGAAATAAGCCATATGGAGAAAGACAAATACCATATGATTTTACTCATACATGGAATTTAAAAAAACAAAACAAATGAGCAAAGGGGAAAAAAAGAGAGAAAGGCAAACCAAAACACAAATTCTTAACTATAGAGAACAAACTGATGGTTACTGGAGGGGAGGTGGGTGCAGGGTGGGGGTTAAATAGGTGATGGGGATTAAGGAGGGCACTTGTGAGGAGTACAGGGTATTGTATGGAAGTGATGAATCACTATACTGTACACCTGAAACTAATATAACACTGCATGTTAACTGGAATTTAAATAAAAACTTTTTAAAAGGATGCAACATTAAAGAAAAAGATAAAACTACATCGGGATCATTCTGCAGTTTAACGAAAACAAAACCAAAACCACAGTGAGATACTGCTTTACATCCATTAAGATGGCTATTAAAAAACAAACAAAACAAAAACAAAAAACAAAACAAACAGAAAAAAAGTGCTGAGTAGGATGTGGAAAACCTGGAGCTTTCATTCATCGCTGGTGGCAATGTAACAATTGTACACTATGAAAAACAGGTGGTTCCTCAAAAAGTTAAATATAAAACTTCCATGTGATCCAGCAATTTCACTTCTGGGTATATTCCTTAAAGCCAAAGATTCAGATACTTGGAAACCTATGTTCATAGCAGCATTATTCATAACAGCCAAAAAGGAAAAACAACCCAAATGTCGATCAACAGATGAACAAAATGTGGTATGTATATACACGAATATTATTCAGCTTTATAAAGGAATGAAATTCTGACACATGCTATAACATCGATGAAGCTTGAAAACACTATCAAAAGTGAAATAAACCAGACACAAAAAGACAAAAATTACATGTTTCTACTTAGGAGATATCTAGGATAGGCAGATTCCTAGAGACTGGAAATAGAACAATGGTTACCAGGGGCCAGGGGTCGGAGGAGGGAATGGGTAGTTATTTAACGGGTACAAAGTTTATGTTGGAGATGATGCAAAGTTCTGGAAGTGGATAATCATTACACATAGTGGATAACGTTACACAACATTGTGATTGTACCAATGCCACTGAATCATATATCGAAAAATGGTTAAAATGGTAAGTTTTATGTTATGTATATTTTACCACAATTAAAAGTTAATGAATTGATTACGATGAAAAGATACCACAAAGCTGAAATGCAAAAATTTAGGGAAGAGATAATCAGTCCATAGTGAATGTGGAATGGACACTGGCAAAATCATGAAGGGAAGAAAAGGAAAAGACAAAAAACATTTCAGAAATGAAGACTAAATCATCAAGAGCACAAAGGAGAACAGAAGCCATTAACAGCCCAGCAAGGGGTGTACAGGACATAAATGAGAAAAGTAGACATAATGAAACAGTAAAAAAAAGGAATGACAAGCATTTAAGACATAACTACAGAAATCAATTTAATGAGCTCCAGTATATGTGTTATTAGTCTCTGAAGAAGAAAACCAAATAATGGAGTTGAATTTTTTTTTTAAGATTTTATTTATTTGACAGAGATAGAGACAGCCAGCGAGAGAGGGAACACAAGCAGGGGAGTGGGAGAGGAAGAAGCAGGCTCCCAGCGGAGGAGCCTGATGTAGGGCTCGATCCCAGAACCCCAGGATCACGCCCTGAGCCGAAGGCAGGCGTTTAATGACTGAGCCACTCAGGCGCCCTTGGAGTTGAATTTTTAAAGATGTAATTCACAAATACTTGGTTTCAACAGAAGCCCTGAATCTACAAACTGAAAAGACACACCTTAGAATAGCCCACATGAAGATCTATTCTAGGGAAATTACTAGACCAAAAATAAAGAGTCCTTTGGGCAGCCAGGCAAAAATCATGTCATAATAAGGAAAGAAAATGAGTAGCATCAAACTTACAGATTGCAGTGATTAATGTCAGAAGACAACAGAATAAGACTTAAAAAATATTTAAGGAAAGACTTCATGAGCCAAATTTAATAGCCAGCCAAGCTGTCCTTCATCTATAAAAGCTATAGTTTGAATATACAAAGGCTAAGAAAATACTGTACACTTGAACCCTCCTTGAGAAAACTACCAGAGAACAAACTTTAACCAATTAATAAACGGCTGGGAGACTCTGATGAAGTGACAAGCAAAGAAATTTTTAAAATTGAAAAATTGAAAAATTAAAACAACTCAAAAATTAATAATTTAAAAAATAAACTGTGTTATGTGAGGAAGGAATGAAGAACCTGCTATAATTACACTCAAATGGGAAGATTTGGGGTTGAAACACTTCCAGATTTTAAAAGAGCAACCATGTGGTTCAGAGGACAAAGCCAGAGAGTGAATGGTAGTTATCTGGAAACAGATTTTAAGACATACGAAGAAGAAATGGTAATCACTTCTAAAGATAGAATAGATTTTCTCAGGAGGTGGTGAAGATCATAGAAATCAAAGGTAGGCAAAAACAATGTAAAGCCATTTGTCATCCTTTCTACTCATGGAAAATTTTTTGAAAAGAGAAAATATTGGTAAGAAGCAGTGGATGTAAATGGATTAAAATTTCTTAGAGGGCAATTTGGCAATGCCTAAGAAAAGCTGGGGCTTCTTCCCAGGCTGTCCTGGATTAGTCTGGTCTCCAAACAGAGGGAAGGGGCAAGTAACAGTGAGCAAGACTCCTATCTTATACAAATGAGACCTCTAGATATTCACAATATACTGCTATGTGGGGGGGGGAAAGACTACTATAAAACTAATGTCAAGCCCAATCTGTTTTTGTAAGTTTTTATAAGTTTATAAGCTCATAGAAAAACTACAGGATGCAAGCAAACATAGTACATATTTCTGTGTTACAGAATCTTATTATTTTCTCCTTTTTACTTATTTCCTAAAAATTATACCCCAGACATGTATCGCTATTATAGCAATAAAAATGAAAGGTTATTATAAAAAGTTAAATTTTCTATATAAAATGAAGTCAAGACCTGTTGTCTACCAGTGACTTCCAGAGTACAGGGTTCTACAAATCCTCTCCCAAAGAAAACAATACAAAGCTGGACAAAATTGCCAAAACAATCATTTCAGGGATCTAGAAACTGACCAAAGGCAAAAAACAAATTGAGAGACACTTGTTCATGAAAAAATGATTAAGTTTAGTGAAGAGTAATGGGAGCTTGTGGCACGCTTGCCTGGGCCTACTCCGAACCCCTCCTACCCCCCCTGGTGGGGTTGACACAACAGTAAAGAAACCAGCAGCTTTGGTTCTGGCTGAACTGATCTGAAAGACAGGACAAAACCCCCACTCCCCGTGGGTCGAATATCAGAGAAAGGACTTGTATCCATAATATATAAAAAGAACTCTTTCAACGCAGTAAGAACCAAAACAACCCAATTAAAAAAAAAAAAAAACAGACAAAAGACATGGACATTTAACCAAAGAAGATATACAAATGGGTAACATGTCTATGAAAAATGTCTAACATTATAAGTCATTAAGTAACAGCACTACAAATTCACTAGAATGGTTATAATAATAGAGTAATAATACCATATGCTAACAAGGATGTGTAGAAACTGGGATTCTCATATTGATGATGGGCATGTAAAACGGTTCATTTTGGCAAATATTTGGCAGTTTTTAAAACATTAAACATAAATTTAGCATATGATCCAGCAATTCCACTCATACATACCTATCCAAATGCAGCATTATTCATAATAGTAGGAAATAGCCCAAATGTGACATATCACATAAAGGGCTAGTATCCAAGATCTATAAAGAATTTATCAAACTCAATACCCCCAGAATAATCCAGTCATGAAATGGGCAGAAGACATGAACAGACATCTCTCCAAAGAAGACATACAAATGGCCAACAGACACATGAAAAAATGCTCCACATCACTTGGCATCAGGGAAATACAAATCAAAACCACAATGAGCTACCACCTCACACCAGTCAGAATGGCCAAAATTAACAAGACAGGAAACAACCAGTGCTGGTGAGGATGTGGAAAAAGGGGAACCCTCTTACACTGTGGGTGGGAATGCAAGCTGGGACAGCCACTCTGGAAAACAGTATGAAGTTAAAAATAGAGCTACCCTACGACCCAGCAATAGTACTACTAGGCATTTACCCCAAAGATACAAATGTAGTGATCCGAAGAGGCACCCGCACCCCAATGTTCATAGCAGCAATGTCCACAATAGCCAAACTGTGGAAAGAGCCCAGATGTCCATCAACAGATAAATGGATAAAGAAGATGTGGTATACATACACAATGGAATATTACTCAGCCATCAGAAAGGATGAATACTTATCATTTACAATGATGTGGATGGAACTGGAGGGTATTATGCTGAGCAAAATAAGTCAATCAAAGACAATTATCATATGGTTTCATTCATATGTGGAATGTAAGAAACAGCACAGAGGATCATAAGGGAAGGGAGGGAAAACTGAATGGGATGTCATCAGAGAGGGAGAAAAACCATGAGAGACTCTTAACTGTAGGAAACAAACTGAGGGTTGCTGGAGGGGAGGTGGGTGGGGGGATCGGGTAACTGGGTGATGGGCATTAAGGAGGGCACGTGATGTGATGAGTATTGTGATGATAAATTATTGAACACTACATCTGAAACTAATGATGTAACTAATGACGTTTGCTAATTGAATTTAAATTTTAAAAAAAGAAAAAGGAAATAGCCCAAATATCTATCAACAAATGAGTAAACAAAATGTGATATATAATAGAATACAGCAATAAAAGCAATACTAGCAATTAAAAAGGAATGAAATACTGATGCATGCTACAACATGGATATGCCTCAAGAATATTAGGCTAAGTGAAATAAGCCAGTCACAGAAGAACATATACGGTATGATTCCATTGATATCAAATGTCCAGGAAAGGTAAATGTACAGAAACATTCAGTGAACATTAGAAAATAGTAAATTAGTGGTTGTCTTAGGGTTGGGGGGGGGGTGGGAGAAAGACAAATTGTAGGAACGGAACTAATCGTAAATGGGCACATGAGATCTTACTGAGGTGACAGAATGTTCTAAAACTAGATGGTGAACAATCATCCAATCCTCCACATAAAGGAAGCCCTAACTGAAGGAAGTATGGGGGTAAAAAGACCTACGTTTGCTAAATTTCCAACAGTCTAACAAATCGACTGAGAGCTACAAATTTTGGGAAGTACACACCGATTCAGAGAATCTCGGACACTGCAAGGACATCTCACCTGTAACTCTAATTCCATGACTTGCCTACGATTAAGTCCACCCACCATTACTCAGCTGCCTCTTTCTTACTTGTCGTGATGGAGTGCCAACCACCTCATGAGACAACCAGCTCAATTTTTAGATACTAGAATCTTTAGACACTTCTTTCTTCTTGGTAAGACTGTCACATTACATTCTACCCAGCTCTAAATCTGCCTTAGGAAATGTGCAGGAAAAGTCTATCTCCTTTTATATATTAGACAATTTCAAGTAATTTATACATTTCAAAATGTATTTGTAAAAGTATTATAGACATTCAAATATAATTTCAGTGCCTTCATTATTATAAACTAATCATTACTTCTTCTAGACAGAGCTACCAGTCCATTCTTTGAGTATTCCTTATTTTTAGTAATTTAAATTTAATATGTGCACTTCATCAAAGCTCAAACATGACAGTTTAAACTGAAAAGTCTCCCTATCCCAGCTCCAATTACTGTGCTTCCTTGCTGAAATGTTCTATGCATAACAAGCATATCTATATATGTATAATGTTTTTAAAAAGGCAAATACAACTGTACTATTTCGTATTCATGCACATTTTGCTACTTGATCAGTTTTGGAGATCCTTCCATATTGGCAGATATAGCTATTCAATATTACATTATCTAGAGATTCTATAATTGATTTAACTAATTATTTACTAATGTTTAAGTTATTAAAGTTCTTGCTATTACAAGCATTTCAGCAATGAACACAGCTGTCAGCATTTTTACATAATTGTGCAAGTACCTACAAGATAAATTGCTAGAGATGAGACTGCTAGATCAGTAGGTATACAAATTATACCTTCTGACACGTACTGCCACGTTGCCCTGCAAAGAAGCTCCACTGGTTCAAGCTTCATCAACTGCACGTGAGAGTACCTGCTTCCATCTCTTCTGACATCCCGGGATAATATAAAACTTTTAAAGTTTGCCCATATTTAACTATGAATGAGACTGAGCAATTTTCTTATGCTTATTAGTACTTGTATTATTTGTGAACCTTCTGCTCGTAAGCTTTGGTTCATTTTCTAACGGCTAGTTTTCTTTTTCTTGCTGATTTGTATGAATTTTTCTATATTAAAGAGTAATTTTTTCAGTCATGTGTGTTGGAAATATCTTTACTAGTTTTCTCTTGGAATTTTGTTTATGTGATTTGGGATTGTACAGATATTTTAGTTATTTGTCAGAAAAATTCACCAATCTTTTTCATTAGGGTTTCTTGTTTGGTCTCCTTTACAGACATTCCTTGATCCCAAATTATTGTTTTATGGTTTCACTTTGGTATTTATAGTGTTGTTCCATCTATAGTTTAAAGAGTAAAGAAGAAATCCAGCAATCATTTTTCTCCAAGTGGCTAGCCATTATTAGTAAATGGTTTTAATTTCTGTTAATATCCCATATGATAGGCCCTCCAACCTTAACAGTCTTAAAGAAGTAGCTGTTAATACGCAAATAATGAATCATGGAACACTACATCAAAAACTAAGGAGGTACTGTATGGTGACTAACATAATAAAAAATTATTAAAAAATTATAAAAAAAGAAGTAGCTGTTAATAATCTGAAGTTGTACAATCTTTCCCCATAAACCAAGAATTTTGTTTTCTTGGTTTTTTTGTTTTTTAAAGATTTTATTTATTTATTTGACAGAGAGAGACAGTGAGAGAGGGAACACAAGCAGGGGGAGTGGGAGAAGGAGAAGCAGGCTTCCCGCTGAGCAGAGAGCCCTACATGGGGCTCGGCTCAATCCTGGGACCCTGGGATCATGACCTGAGATGAAGGCAGACACTTAACGACTGAGCCACCCAGGTGCCCCAAACCAAGCATTTTGAATGATAAATGTTTTTAAAATCTCCAATCTACCTGCTAGTTACACAAACTCATAAATATTTAGTTATATAACTTAAATAAACTCAATTATGCTATTACTATAGTACCTCTTTATAAACCAGTGGAAATCCACAGTTACAGGTAAAAACTCAAGCAGGCTTTCTTACAGTGCTATTTCAGAAACTACTGGACACAAGCTTCTTTTTTTTTTTTTTTTTTAAAGATTTTTATTTATTTATTTTGACAGAGAGAGACATCCAGCGAGAGAGGGAACACAAGCAGGGGGAGTGGGAGAGGAAGAAGCAGGCTCCTAGCAGAGAAGCCTGATGTGGGGCTCGATCCCAGAACCACGGGATCACGCCCTGAGCCAAAGGCAGACTGTTAACGACTGCACCACCCGGGCGCCACCTGGACACAAGCTTCTTATCTTTGGAATTTCATTTGCCCAAATCAACTTTAAGATTTATATCAGAATTAATCTAATTTATTATCTTAGCAAAGTCTCCTTTATCCAATTACCCCATTCTTTCACTATATTTATATGCTACTTCATGCTCCTTTGCACTTTTCACCACTGTCACTAAAGCTTACTTACAATCTTCTGCAGAGGGACATTAAACCAATACACATAGCCAATTGTGCTTCAAAGAAACTGACCCTGAAATAAGCAACCTAGATACCAGGGACTTCACCCATAACCAGACGCTAATCTTGCCCAAGTTTTTGTCTGATTTTTGAACTCCGTATGGCAGAGATGAGAATTCTTCTCACAATACAATTCAGGTTTGCAAAAGAACATTTACATGCCTTTGTTTGCTTATTCTTAATCTTGTCTTCCTATAATACTGCATGGTTTATTGTAGAAAAAAGCAAAACTAAAAGTTTAATTCTGTTTAAAATTTGGTCTAAATCCAATATCAACAGTCCCTTCAGATCACAGAATTCTTTCATTTTGTTTTAAAGAAGTAAAATCCAGGGGTGCCTGGGTGGCTCAGTTGGTTAAGCATATGCCTTTGGCTCAAGTCATGATCCCAGGGTCCTGGGATCAAGCCCCACATCAGGCTCCTTCTCAGCGGAGACTCCGCTTCTCCTTCTCCTGCTCCACCTGCTTGGGCTCTCTCTCTGTCAAATAAACAAAATATTAAAAAAAAAAAAAAAAAAAGGAAAAAAAATCCACCCATAATGACAGTATTACAGAAACCACGTTAAGACAAGACGTAAAATAGACTGCCACATAACAAAAGTAATGTTTTTATGAAATTTTCAATGTATTTTTACATTATTATTTGATTCTCACAACAATCCACTTTAGGCTATTATCCCTCTTTAATAGGTAAGGAAAGAGAGAGGTTAAGGATCTTGCCCAGAGTCACACAACCAGTAAGTGGCTGAGCCAAGGTTCAAAGCCATGGGTCCCGCCTTCAAATCCTGCTTCATTCCAGCTCATGACAAGCTTCCTAAAAACACCACACAGCAAGCCACTGCATGATGAAGTGTATCAGTTAAGATGTTTTGACTGCAAGTAATTGAAATTCTAGTTCAAACTGGCTAAAATAATAAGGACATTTATTATCCCATTGTACTAATACAAAGGAGTTTGGGGGAAGGAAAGATTCTGAGCTGGTAGATTCAGTGCCTCATGAATGTCACCACTGTTCTGCCGTTCATGGATGTATTAAGTTATCCTAAGGCTGCCTTCCCTCTTGATCCATAGATTAGATATCTGTCTGCAGTACCTGGGGTGTATCATTCCTTGTTTACATTCAGTAGGGGAATTAGAGACAGACTGCTTTATACCAATCATGGAGCATACATCTTTCTCTTTGATTTAAGCAATTTAGGTTATGGGCCAGAGACAGTGTTTATAAATATTCCATGACATACTTCTCTACATTTCCACACCACCTTTGCTTACACGGGCACATATGACTAGTTCAAAACAATGAACTTTCAGAAGAGAAATTAATCACTTCCAAAATGAGGCAGATAAAAGCATGGGTGCCTCCTCCATCACCTTTCTCCCCTGAGAGAAACTAGGGGATATGTGGTCACATTCGGAAATAGCAAATATCTCACAGAATGGAGGCAGCCTGGATACTAGAGTCACCGGATAAGGAGAGATTCTGTCAACCTGCCTCAGACTTTGAGTCATCTACAAACCGATCTGTTTCCCTGAATTACGGAGGTATCTTTCAGGATTTCAGGATTTCCCTGTTGGTGTTAATTACCCTGATTAAAGCAGATTACATGCTCACCATGAGGGAAAGCTATGCCCTGACCAGCCTACACATCATCTGAGATGGAATGATGTGCAGAGTTACTTGCACTGACTGCATGCAGCTTTATGGTAAGAGAATTCATGTGCGGTTCAGTTGGAGACTCGAAAGGACAAAATGCTTACAATCATACTGTTCATTCCTATAAATGGAAGACTGCACCGTTATCACAAAAAGCACCATTGAAGACAGAATGCCTTTGCAGACATGACTTTAGCTTTTGGAGGGTCTTCAAAACACCCATTTAAAAATAAAATATGCTTGCGGCGCCTGGGTGGCTCAGTTAAGCGTCTGCCTTCGGCTCAGGTCATGATCCCAGGGTCCTAGGATTGAAGCCCTTGTTGGGCTCCTTGCTCAGTGGGGAGCCTGCCTCTCCTCGCTCTGCCCCTCTCCCTGCTTGTGCTCACAAGCACAGTCTCTCTCTCTGCCAAATAAATAAAATCTTTAAAAAAAAAAAAAAACAAAAAAACAAAAAAACACTGAAGTCATGCATTAGCACAGAAAAGAGAGGTAAACAGCAAAATCTACCATTTATTGAACTACTAACCAGCCTGAACAACAGGTAAGAGATACAAATAAGATATGACGCCATATGTCCGAACTTTGCTGTCTAGTAGTGAGACAAATCAATAAATGTCAAGGAGGCTGAACAAATGGTGAAAGCTCCTTAAAATAAACTATTGAGAAAGCATACTGCTTGATAATGTCTAAGGTCAGAGTAACGGGATTAACATAACCAAGTTTTAAGCTCAGGTCTGCCTGGCTCCAAACAAAGCATATTCTTTCTAAAACTTCAAACAAACAAAACAAAGACAAGAAAACACAGGAGGTGAAAAAAAAAAAATGAAGAAACTCATCATGGCATTTAAGAAACCTAAATGTAGGGGCGCCTGGGTGGCACAGGAGTTAAGCGTCTGCCTTCGGCTCAGGGCGTGATCCCGGAGTTATGGGATCGAGCCCCACATCAGGCTCCTCCACTATGCCTGCTTCTTCCTCTCCCATTCCCCCTCCTTGTGTTCCCTCTCTCGCTGGCTGTCTCTATCTCTGTCGAATAAATAAATAAAATCTTTAAAAAAAAAAAAAAAAAAAGAAACCTAAATGTAGTCTGTGTGGGATGAATTTGGTACCAAACATCGAACTAGAAACAACAAAGATAACCATGATGGGTTTGGAACTTGAACTTAAATAACACAACAAATAAATATTAGGCAAGAAAACTCAGTTTGGCTAAATAGAGAACAAAGAGAAACTAACAGCGAGGAGAAGAAGTCTAAGTATTAACAATATGTAAGGAGGTAGCATGATAGACATAGTCGACATAGGTAGCATGATAGACATAGTCGACATAGATAACTAAACAGAGATGGAAGAACCAAGTTAGGCACCCAACGTTGATGACACACCAAATATTCAGGTCTTAAACGAGTCACCCATTGACTATACCCCCACTGGCCCCATATGTTGTCTGGCTGGGATATGTAGATAAACATCCACAGTTGCTCAAGAGTGTATTAGCAAGTTACAACTACACCTAGGCACACTTGCCTCTGATGATAAAGCAAGCTGTGTTGGCTCTGGACACGTTCCATCTGCTGAGGCCCCTTGCTCCCATTCAACACTGGTCCTCGTAAAACCCACTGTGATCAGGAAAGGCTGATGTGGTAGAGAAGATGAAAGACAGGACAGATGAATATTATGTAACACAGGACTCAGAATGTGGGCCTTTCATCACCCTGAAACCCTTTCTACACAGGCAAACCTACCAGATCTTTCCCTGCTTGCTTTGTGCTGTGTTTTAAACTGATTCAATAAATCTGTGACCCGAGTGTCTTAATATGGTTTGTGAGCCTTTCTGTACCAAGACCACAGCTCCTGCCTGCAGGATGGGACAGATGTAAGGCAGCTGAGGATACCAGGTGTCAAGGCTAGAGCAGTGGAGGGGGCTCAAGTTAGGGACAAAGGCTACAAGGCTCAGGATATCCTTGGAATTGTTCCCAGCACCAACAAAAGTTGGGGGTGTCAGAAGCAGTGGACCGCAAGGCCCTGATGATCACCAGTAGAACCTGTCCACTAATTCACCAAAGATTTGATACCTGAATGCACCACAGACAGAATATCCAGAGTGTAAGAATCAACAGGCATGTATTCTAGGCCCCTCTTTCTTCAGCCATTAGAATGTGCCAGCTCCCACTCTCAACCCACCTGCCTCGAAATACCCAGATATACAATACCAGATTGAAATATAAGTATGCTAAATATATATTTTCTATATATACACACACACACACACACACACACACGCATGCGTACAGACACTACAAATATCTGATACTCTACTGTTTTGTCTAAAGAACAACTATCTTCTGTGGTATGTGTACACACACACACACACAGGAATATTACTCAGCCATCAAAAAAATAAATCTTGCCATTTGCAATGACGTGGATAGAATTAGAAGATATTATGCTAAGCGAAATAAGTCAGCAGAGAAAGAAAATTATATAATTTCACTCATAGGTGGAATATAAGGAATAGTACAGAGGATCATAGAGGAAGGGAAGGAAAAATAAGACGAAATCAGAGAGGGAGACAAACATAAGAGACTCTTAACTATAGGAAACAAACTGAGGGTTGCTAGAGGGGAGGTGGGTGGGGAGATGAGGAAATTGGGTGATGAGCATTAAGGAGAGCATGCGATGTAATGAATGCTGGGTGTTATATGCAACTGATGAATCACTGAATTCTACCTCTGAAAAGAATACTATAGTATATGTTAATTAATTGAATTTAAATAAATTTTAAAAAAAGAACAACTATCTTCAGTAGCAGGATACCTGAGCAGCTGATAACATATGTCTAAGTAAAAAGGTCCACAACTGAAAACAAGTATGCCAGCCCATATGCTTATATTTATGTGCGATTAGCTCTCACTTTTCCGCCACAAACATTTAAAAAAGTATTTGGTTTACCAATAACTACGTTTTCTCAGAAATACTACGCTAAAACTCCTAAAAACATAAAGATTTCCTAAGTAGAACTGGGGTAGAGAACAAAGGCTAACCTGAAGTTTAAGAATAAGAATGAGAGGGGCGCCTGGGTGGCACAGCGGTTAAGCGTCTGCCTTCGGCTCAGGGCGTGATCCCGGCGTTCTGGGATCGAGCCCCACATCAGGCTCCTCTGCTATGAGCCTGCTTCTTCCTCTCCCACTCCCCCTGCTTGTGTTCCCTCTCTCACTGGCTGTCTCTATCTCTGTCGAATAAATAAAATCTTTTAAAAAAAAAAAAAAGGAACGAGAATGGGATAGGCTGGTGATGGGTAGTAAGGAGGGCACATATTGCACGGTGCACTGGGTGTTATACACAAATAATGAGTCATCGAACTTTACATCAAAAACTAGGGATGTACTGTATGGTGACTAACATAATATAATAATAAAATATTATTAAAAAAAAAAAGAATAGGAATGACCAAGAACTGCTCTTCTAGTACGGTGAATAATCTTTTAAATGGTATGATTTTTATGTGAAACTTGCAGGAAATTTTGTGTATGCTTTGGATTAAACTAAGGAAAAATACAGTTTCCCACATGGGTCAGTCTGCATTTCAGTCAAGGTAGATACCAATGCATGCAGGCCAAGGGCAAAGAGTAAAGGATCTAGTCAGACAGAGAGGACTACAAATCTCACAACAAATAGGTTGATCTGCTGCCTCATACACTACACACTTCCAGTCCTGAAGTATTTTATAAAGCTGGAAGAATAACCAGTGGGATACCTGGATGCTACAAGCCACAGGACTAAAAGGACAAGAGACACTGAGACAGGCACACAAGATACCGAACAGTTCCAAGCACAGAAATGAGGGAGTTTTACTAAGAAAATTCAATCTGTGGGGCTGATATACCATCTGGTGACCATTTGAGGCATATGTGTAAAAAAACTGCCCAGATATTTCTATATATTTTAGGATGCCATCAAAACCTACAACAAATTGCAGCCATTTCTGAAACTTTAAAAGAAAAAGGGGGGGGGTAGGAATCTGACCTAATGCGATGATACGAAAGTGAGCAGTTCAGTTGATAATAAAGAATAAAATATTTCTCCCTTAGCCATTTAGAGAAAAATAAAATGCTCCGTTGTAATACAATACCAGCTTGAAATATAAGTATGCTAAATATATATTCATTTTCTATATATTGAAATAAAAATTTAAATCACAGCATTCTGTGATTGACAATACCTGGCTACTGCAAAAGGTTATATATAAGCACCAACAGAACTGCTTTTGAAATCCATTAATTCAGCCCTAGAAATATACACATTTTCCCATGGATTTTACATCAGTGTTATTTACTGATGCTACTGTATTAGAACAACCAGAAATTTCTACAGTCCATTAAGGATTCACAAACATTTATGAACAAGCTCTTACCCGTCACTTTCAGCAACCACGCTGAAACAGAAATTCTAGCATTACTAACTGAAAACAAAAATGTGAATAGAAAAAGGTCATACACATACTCAGAAGTAACAAATTAATGATTATTTTAATTCTTTCTCAATCTAGTCACTAGATTTTTCCAGGAACTGCAATTAAGCATTCATGTTTAACTCATTCAGAACCACAAAGTCTGAAACGCTGGAGAAGGCTCTACTTTAAATCAAGTTGACTGAAACGAATCAACTCCCACAGGCAGGCATCTACCTTCATCTTTTTTGGAAAGGCAAGTAGACAAAAATGCTGAAAGCTGCCCCAAACACTGCTTCATGTCCATCTGAATAGACAGGAATTTGGGTAAGGAACCTTCCCCCACCTCCCGGAAAGTAAAGACAAGATCATGGAAACGTCTCCTCAGACCCAGGAGGGCGCAGGCCTCTCCTCAGCGCCGCGGTGTCCGCGGAAGACGGGGGCGGCCTGTACTCACACAGATGGCGAGCGCGCCTGCCCCCATTCTCGCAGGAAGTGCCTGGCAGAAGTGATGAAGACCAGATGAAAACATCAAAATGACAGCGAAATACTACAGTTCCATTCAGTAGATAGGCTCTCATTTGAAAAACAGCTCCTGATCCAGAGGCCTCCCAGCAAGCGAAGAGCAGCTCCTAACATTTTTCGGAAGTGTGGTTTTGCTTCTCATTCGGCCGAACCCACATGGCTGGCAGGACTGCCTGGAGTTGAAATCTGATCCAGAGCGCCCAGCATTGGCAAGTAGCGGCGGTCACGTGACATGGGCCTTAAGTTGCTGACATCTTTTTCTTAAACCCGACTTGCCAGATACCACACAGGCTTTCTGTTCAGAAAACGCCGGTCACCTGGGCATTCACTGAAAGGACTAAGTGCAAAGCGCGAAAATGCAAACTTGCTTCCTTGTTGCTACTCCTAAGAAAACCTCACATATTAACCCTCAGGTTGCAATCTGCAGGCACATTCCTCACTTTTCTGAGGCACTTTTCACTTCCATTGCCCCTTAGACACTAGTGAAAGTCTATCAAAATTTTCTTCCCTCCACTTTTATTCTATCAGAATTATTCTAAATGAAAATACTCTTATTTTATGTAGCTGTTACCACTTCTAATTACTTCTGAATTACCTTATTCACATATAACTGTGATAAACATAAAACGACAGGTTTCTAGACTTCCACAATTCAACATGTGTGATTTATAGTCTGGAAAATTAGCCTCTAGTTGACCTTTCAATAATGTCCTACTTCATATGCTGTGTCATTAGAAAATGTGACAGACTTCACAAAATTTCCAAATATTTGAACTGATAACTAAAATAATAAGCCAGAAGGAAAGGGTCCTATTTTTTTATTACCACTTTTTTCTCAAATCTTTTTTAGTGGCACATTTAAGAGAATGCTGGCTAATACTACATCAGAAGTTTCACTTTTCCCAATTTTAAAAGACTTAGATTGCCCTCAATAACAAAACATAATAAAGTTACATCTTAAGGGCATGGAGTGGAAAAACAAAGGAAAGCTGAAATCAGGTCTCCATTTAATACTTCCCTTCAAATCTAGCGTACTTCATATATTTCTAGGTAACCAACAATACCCCCTGCAAAGCCAGGATAGAAAATTGTGATAAGCAAGCCACAGAACATGACAAAGTACATTTTATTTCTATGCATGCATATAGAACATTGTAAGAACTACCTCTACAAGGCAGAATAACACAATCCCATACAATGGAATGGTAGTGGGGGAATGGACATCATCCTCTCCACTGAAAAATAAAACTTTTTTCTATTTCCATCTAATTTAGATTTTATCACTTCTGCTTTCCATTCACCCATTAGAAAACTAGGCTAACTGCTAAAGAAAATTATAAAACAAAATTTTTTGAATACATTAAAAATGTGTCTTCTTTTTCTGATTATATAAGTATTGCCAGTCCTTGGTGAAAAATAAAAGCCTGAAGATTAGGTCACCTGGAGGCTCATCACCCAACATTATCCAATCAACATATATTACCTGTGCTGGGTCAGGCACTATGGTATACAAAATACAATAAGACCTAGCACCTTCTCTCAAAGATCATCCAATGGGAGGAGGGAGGAATGAAAATAAATAAGGCTTTTTGATTAGTAATTGCAGAGGTGCAAATAAAGAAACCGAGATGAGGTAGTGAACGAGAATAATAGAGAACACCTAGAAACATTCAGCCTATTTCCATTGTTTTATGTTTTTTAAAAACATGATTTAAATCTAGTTCGATAGTTTTATGTCCTGATTTTTTTCACTTAACATTGTATCACAAACACTATCACAAGCATGCTCCCATACTGTAAGCACTACAATTTTCATCACTTACAGTATTACATTCTGTATGAGAGTCATTCTCCCATTTTTAGACGTTTACATGGTCTCTGATTTTACGTGTGTATGTGATAAGTAATGCTCTATCCTCATTCTGATTATTTTCTAGTCCAGAAAGTGAAGTTTGAGTCACAGAGAATATGAACATGTGCCAAAGGCTCCTGACATACATGGACGCTGACAGTTTACATTCTACAATTCATGCTACCCAAGTTGGAATATTTTGTAAAATATTTACTAATTTAATAAATGAAAAGGATTTCTCATTCTAAAACTCGTATTACTTTTTATTATTAAAGATATGAAAATTCCTCATTAGTCATTTCTATTTTGTTCCATCTGTTGCTTTGTCCATTTATCAAATGGAAGCTCACCAAGTCTCTTTTATAAGTTCATTTTATGGATTAAATGATACAATCTATAAAAAGCACTTAGAGTAGTACGTGGCAAATGGTAATAAAGTAATAATTTTGGATGTTTATCATATGGTTGGATTATAGATTTGGAAATTTTTTTGAAATATAGTGAAAAATAAGGATCTAATTGATTCAAATTTTATTTGGCATTTAACTCTGTGGCCCACACTGTTAACTCTTTCCAGTACGCAATCTCTCTTTCTGATACTATTCGAGCTTCTTCTCTTAGTTGGGGTTGAGCCTATAGTTGTCCACTCAGAGACTACCTCTCCCAACCTTTCATACCAGTAGATAGGGCCATATGACCATGTACTCATTAACAGAGTGTGAATAGATAGGATATGTACGACTCCTGTGTCACATGCTTCATAAGAAATCTCTTACTCCACATTTACTCTCCTTTCTTTTCATCACATGCTGGAATGCGGGTGCACCTCACTTCCACCATGGAGAAGAAAGAATCCCAGGGGAGGAAAGAGTGAGTAGATGGAAGGAACCTAGACCTCTGAATGACCTTGTGGAGTATGGCTACATTAACAAGCCTGTATCAATTAAACTTACATGAGAAAGAAATAAAACTCTCAAATATGCTATTGTATTTGAAAGTCCTGTGTGTGTATAAAACAAGTTGTCTTTAATGTACTAACCAAATGACTCTGCCCCATTTATTGGACAAGTATTTCATTTCCCATGTAGGATACTAACCATACTACATATTAAGTTTAGATATACATACACACACATGCACAACCAGAGTCTTTTTCAGGCTAATATACTCTATCTAGTTTTTTTTTCTTTCTTTCATAGTCTATCTAGTTTCATTCCACTTCCATATTTGAATAACTATATCTTTATAATTTACTTATATAGCTCATAAAGATAGCCTTCTCTCATTATCCTTTTTGAAATTTTATTGCTCCTTCCCAATTTTTCATAATGGATTTCAAAAACAGTCAGTAATGTTAGAACAAGTTAGAATATCAAAATATTATACCTTGTGTTATTTCTAACACATAAACATCTTATTTCTATTTTAGATAATACTGCATAAGGATGACGAAAAATCTAATCCTAATTTTCACAAGTACTTGTGTACCATTATAAGGTGAAATCAGTACCATGGCAAAAAATTTTTATCCTTATTCTTGGTAATGACTACATTTCACTGCAAAAACAGAAAAAAGAAAAAAACAAAAACAAAAAACCTGAAATAAGCCATTTAACAAAGAGCACTAAAAGACATTCTTCACATCAAACAATGTTTCTCCATGGAATGTATCTGAAATTAGAGTCTTGAATATCTTTCCTCTCCCTTCCCCCAATAGATACAAGTGATAGTAGAGTCCAATTCCGGAAAGTTCTCTGAGCTGGCAAATATATATATTCCTAAGTATTGATTTACAAAGAATCTTAAGATACATAAGCCACAGCCAAAAGATTTCCTGATCTAAAATATGACCTGTGCTTTTTCCCCCCCCCCCAGAAAGAATAAAGGAATTGTAAAAAGTACTTTTCAGAATAGTTCGCTCTGGTGAGCTAATTCCATGACTACTCCTAGAAATGCTGAAATACCAGGTCAGGACAAAGGTTGTCCTATTTTCAAGATCCGTGGGCTCCCTGGAGGAAGAAGTCAAGGGGACTTCACAACTGATGGTCAGGCTCCTAGCATGCTGTAATTCAAATGACCCTCTAACCTGGGGAAGGTGGATGAAGGAAGCTAAAAAAGGCCAGGTTATTCTGTAGTCTCCAAAAATCTAAAAATGCTTCAAAGTCGCGCTCTCTGATGTTAACTGGCAGAGCTATCAGTTTTCAAAAGACAGAAATCTCTTCAGCTGGAGTAGCAATAACAGTTGTCAGAAGAACAGCAGTAGTCAGCAGAAACAGTATCGCTGGCCACGTAACAGAGACCAGCAAGTATCATGGGGTGTGGTGGCATTGACAGCATCAACTACCTGATGCCCACTGGAAATGGGACATCTGAGGCGTTTTCCCCTAAATGCCATCTGTCTACACTCCAGCTCTACTTCTATCTCAGGTATTTCTCAAGGAGTATCCTAGCCTGGACCAGAATGGCACCCCGACAGGGAATCAGAAGTCAGTTAGTCATCAATTATTTATTATTTATGTACTCTCTCTTGACCAGAGAGGTTCAAATATTGTGGTTTTTGATTCCCTAGCAGTGTAGAACAAGATTACTAGTTCTGGGTCAGGAATCAGCAAACCATAGCCTGCGAGCCGCATGTGGCCACCACAGGTTCAATCCAGCTACTCTAGACCAACTCTGGTTGCACCCACCTGTTCACATATGTACGGCTGCTGCTTTGGTACTACAGTGACCAAGGTTAGGAACTACAACAGAGACTGAACCTAGGGCCCACAAGGCCTAAAACATTTACCATCTGACCCTTTACAGAAAAAATTTGTTGACCCTTGCTCTGGGCTAGTCTGTTACATTATTGGGCATGAGAATCCTCATATATCCATAGAAAGGCTATTCTATGGGCCTTGGTTTCTTGAAAAATAGCAGGAAGCAGGTCCTTCTTGGGTTTATTAGTCTACTTTGTTACGAGTGCCCCATTACCTGGCCTTGGGCCTATTCTTACCTTCTCCTAATTATTTTGTGAAGGATTTTCCAGAAAGAGGTCCAGAACATAATCTGATGCTCATATTTCTTTTCTGATATCTAGATGCATTCTCATCCTATTTGAGGGAAAAAAAATTACCATCCTCCCAGGAAAAGACCAATTGTTCTGTAGCCATGGAAACAAATAGCCAACATAATTTATTTTAAACCTGTTCAATCAATCAGCAACTTGCCTCAGTAAACCAAGGGGTTTTGCAAGCCAACCAATCAGTAACAGCCCAATCAAGAAGGGGCTTACTCTAGTAAGGATGACTTTGAGTGTCAACCAATCAATAACTGTCTCATTTGATTAACAACTCTTCTTCCAATGATCACTCCTGAAAACTCACACCCCTGAAAACCCACCAATCCTAATTCCCCACTTTCCAAAAACCCTACATAATTATCATCAGTCTGCTCAGACCAGGCCTGAGCAGGAGGGCTTTCCCCCACGATGATAGTCAATAAATTTAGTTTTGTCTTTTTGTCAGGTACATAGCATTGGTCTTGTGATTCTTTGACATGCCTCTAATTTAGACATCCCAATTCCGTGGGTAATTATTTAAGCCCCATTGTTTGACCTGCATCTATTACTTCCTTACTAGATTGCCTAATGTTCCTTTTTCCAGCCCTACTTCTGGCCCTAAATTAACTCTTGGTATGCCTCTTGGCTAAGGCTAGACTTCTGCATACCATTCCCTATCCTTTCCTGAAAGCCAAAGCAGGTCCACTTCGCCTTTGTCCACAAAAGGAGAGAATCAGATCCAGTTCTGTAAGAAGTGGGCAAGAGTGCTGATGGGAAAGGAAAGGTCCATTCCTGAGGCCTGGGAAACAAGACAAGAGCAGCATTTTCTTTTGAAAACAATTTAATTTCCCATTAAGTTTGCTAAACCATAATTTAACTCCTAAATTTCACAAGCATTTAATGTACAAAGTGCACCTGTTACTATTCTACTAATTATGGCTAAGAGAAGGTATGAAGAATGGTGTAGTCCTTGAGCTATGAAGTGTGGGGGGAATAATTTTAGGACACAATTTGCAAATCTTGAGAAGGTATTCTGTTTGGCCATTTTGTTTCACCTTCCTAGTGATTTGAAAGACCATGTACTAGGTGGGAATTACTATTACTAGGAATCAACACAAACACTTTAATACCCATTGTTCCTTACTCTGCCTGCTTTACAGTTTATGATTACCTCATGGCCCCTGAAGGCACTTGGGTCTTAATCTTTCAATTAGTAAATACAACACACTAAACTGTAGAACCAAATTTGAAATGTGTGCCCTTAGTACTTGAGAATTTGAAGACAGGAAAAATGTGATGGAAGGAAGTGAATGGAGCTGGAGCTGCAAGAAGGCAGGTGTTGAGCTGGCTTCTACAGAAGTCATTGATTAGGATGGCAGGTGAAGGAGGGGGCATTCTAATGTGGGTCTGTGTGATACGCAAACAGACAGACATCAGCGTGAAAAGTAATGGACTTTCAACAGAAGAATAAGAAATCTATGCAAGACCTCAAACAATCAGGAACTTCTGTAGGTTATTAAATAGAAAATGGCTTGATAAAAGTAGTGCCAGATTAATCTGAAGTGCGACTAAAATGTGCTAGAATAAAAAGGAAACTTCTTACATAAATGGACCCTGTTAACAACTGTCCAGCTGAGAGGACAGTATCTTGAATCTAGATGCTGAGAGATAAATCACAAACTTTGTAGAAAGAACTTCTAAGACGGGTAACTGACTTTATAGAAGAGGCAAAAGAGGTGTCATGTAGTCAAGAAAAGCATGAAGGATGATTTTAATGTTTGTTTTCCAGGACAATGAAATAGTGCCTAATAAGTAGAGTATCTTAAACTTTAGTCTGCCTGGCAAAGTTCCAATTTATGCTTGTTGATTCAATGCAATTATTAATAGCATCCCCTTTCACTCTTAAAAGTGTTTTTGGAAAAGCTGAGGCTAAGGGAGGTGACAGCAAAGGGTACAACCAGGGCATCAGGAGGACCCTCTCTACCAGGATCCTAAGAAGAAAGAAATCAAGACTTCCATCTTTATATATGGAATCTTAAAAAAATACAGAAAGAAGAAAAGAATGTCAGTCATGTGGAGAATAATATCATATAGTCTAATTAGAGTCCGAGAAGGAGACTAGAGCAAGAATTGGACTAAAAATTTTTTTAAACTAAGAGCTGAAATTTTAAAAATTGATAACAAACTTTAACCTTCAGCTCTACAAATCTCTAGAAGGATAAAGAAAACCACACATATTTTCAACAGTGTTAACAATGAGAGTTAAGGAAAAAACCTTAAAAGTAAGCCAGAGAAAGATACTTACCTTTAATGGAACAATAGGAGTAACAACTTGTTTCTCCTAGGAAATACTGGAGACCAGGAAAGAATGGACTGATATGTATAAAGTGTTTTGAAGGGGGTGTGGGAAGGCAGAGAAACTCTTACAAAACTAAAATTACATATCCAGAGAAAATATTCTTCAAAAAAATGAAGGTGAAATAAAAACATTTTCAGATAGATGAAAGCTGAGTGAATTTGTCATCAGTAAAGTCACACTATAAGAAATGCTAAAAGGCACTCTTTGGGTGTAGGGAAGTGATACCAGATGGAAAAATTGGATCTACTAAAAGGAATGAGGAATGTTGTAAGTGGTAAATATGTGGAGGCAGGTTTGAATTTGAGAAGCTGTGGGTGTCTTACATGATTTGCTGTGATTCTGCGGGACCTGGTAACCAGAGACAGCTCAATGATGGTCTCTGGTGCCAGGAAGAGATTGGGCAGCCTCGTCATCAAGCTTCAGCATCTCCTAAAAAAGCTATACAAGATTGTGGGTGCTGAAAACATGAAATTACGTCCTTATCACTTCAGATTTCCTTGGGGGATGAAGGCATGGTCAATTATCCTTAGATTTTGTTCTGTTGTCTCATCTGGGGCTGAAGTTTTTACTCATTAATATCAACTCTATAAAGGAGAAAAAGCTAAGTGTACAATTTACCAAACTATTTAAATTTTGAGAATTTTACATCTCAACTACCTTAGAGAAAAGTAGGATAGATAACCTAGAATCATCCTTAAGAGATAACAGTCTTCATGAGGAGTGATCAAGAATGGCAAGAAGGGAGGGAAGGGATAAAAAGCTAAATGGATCCAATTCTGTACTTGAGGGTAAAATACATCTTAAAGAAAAAGAGCTAGCAGAAGAAAATTTTAAATATTTAGACCTAGATGAATCGATCTTTAACTTTATAAAAAGAACAATGCCACTAGAACACGAATCAAAGTCCATGATATCACTAGGGACTTTTCCAAATATCACTCCCAAAAGATGGCGTTTGGATGTAGTCCTTCACTAAAAAGTCTCCCTCTTCATTGGAAAGATCTTTTCACTGCCAACCCTGTGCATTTTCACCTTGGCAACCAGGCTTCATTCCTCTACCTCTAACTCCAATGCAAAGTCCTGTGGGCCAGTTTATGAGATGAGGACCTGAGAAGGCCTATGCTGACCATCTCAAAATACTCCACCAGGAGATATTCTGGACCACGGCCACCTTATATAAGGGAAGATTTATAGAAATATAAATTTTGGATTTTATAAATAAGTTTTATAAGTTTTATTTGAAGATCTTAAAAAATGGTTATTAAAAAAAATCACTGTCCCTGTGTAGACTATGTATTACATGGTTACCCTACTAATAGAAGGAATTGATTAGAATAGGCAACAGAACATGTTTGAATAGAAAGTTGCATTTGAGGGGCGCCTGGGTAGCACAGCGGTTAAGCGTCTGCCTTCAGCTCAGGGCGTGATCCCAACGTTATGGGATCGAGCCCCACATCAGGCTCTTCTGCTGTGAGCCTGCTTCTTCCTCTCCCACTCCCCCTGCTTGTGTTCCCTCTCTCGCTGGCTGTCTCTATCTCTGTCAAATAAATAAATAAAATCTTTAAAAAAAAAAAAAAAAAAAAAAAAAAAAAAAAAAGAAAGTTGCATTTGATTTCAGGCAGACTCCAGAAATCAGTCACACAGTAGGAGGAAATTTCAGTAGGAAGTATACATTGGGAGCCTTTTCATAAACATCTCAAAGGCTGCTTCAGCCTTCCCTGGCTTCTTTAATCATCATAACCTATTTATTCTATCTCTGAAAAATTTTTCAATTCAATTTCGTCTCCGTTCTTGCAGCCCTTTTTTAAAATTAAAGAATTTTCCAATGTTGGGCCTCATCACATTCCTTTGGTGCAACTACACTACTAACTACATTCTGAAACAGATTTGATTGTGTTACTTTCCTGCTTATTTTCTTTCTCTTTAGTTCTAAAGGCTCCATATGTTAGCTTCAAGGGATCTGTGATCATTCACGTAATTATATTTGAATTTTGAGTGTATACACATGGAATTGAGCATCTATCTTCATATTTTTAACTTTTTTAAAGAATAAAACTGCTGGCTTATAGATTATGTTCCAAACTCCTTAGCATGGCTTTCAGAGTTTTTCAAAATCGAATTCCATACTAGCTTCATCCCCATATATACCTTAAATTCTAGCCTTCTTGCTGTGGTAGGCTGGATAATGGCCCCCCCAAAGATGTCCACTTCCTACCTTGCATGGCAAATGGGATTTTGCAGATGTACTTAAGTTACAGATCTTCGATGGAAAGATTATCCTGGATTATCGGGCTCAATCTATTCATATGGGTCCTTAGAGAGTCAGAGGTAGAGGAGCTTCCATGATACAAATGGCAATTGTAGTCAGAGAGATTTGAAGATCCAAAGCTGCTGGCTTGAAGATGAGGAAGAGGCCATAAGCCAAGGAATGAAGATGGCCTCCAGAAGCTGGAAAACATAAGAACTCATCTAGAGTACCAAGAACCACCTTGATTTTAGCCCAGTGAGACTGACTGGAGACTTCTGACCTCCAGAACAGTAAGAAAATAAAGTTGTGTTGTTGTAAGTCACTAAGTTTCTGGTAATTTGTTACAGCACCAGTAAGAAACAAATACATTATTGTTCTTTAAATAAGGTGTACACTGTCCCACTTCAGAACCTTTGTTTATGATCTTGTATTTGCCAGAAATGTCTTTACTTCCCTTTTCTTACTTGGGAGACTCATATACATATACACGTCAATGCCCAGCACCAGTGTCACTAGCATTCCTGACTAACACTGCTCCTCTGTACACAGATGTGCCTGGTTTAAACCACTAGTAAAATATTTACACACGGCATTGTTAGAGTTTGCAAATCTATCTTTCTAGATTGAAATCTTTTGAGGACAGAGTAATATCTTATTGTATTTCCTTCCAAGCCTCACAACAAATATTTGTACAATTAATGCATTAGATGTGTGGTGACAAATCTTTGGTTGTTACTGGAAGCACTTTAGGACTCACTTAAAAGTCAAGACAAGAAATAGGAGATCCCATGAGTGTCATCAGTAAAAGAATTGAAATGTGTGAGCACAGACATGATTTTTAAGGGATTTTAGAGAAAAAAATCCGATATCTGGAAAAAGAAAAAGAGTAAAAAATAATAGTGTGTAAAAACAGGTGAAAGTAGCCAAAATGTACAAACTTCCATTTATAAAATGAATAAGTCCTGCAAATGTAATGTTCAGCATAGTGACTATAGTTAATATAGTACTGTATATTTGAAAGCTACTGAGTAGATCTTAAAAGTTATCAACTAAAGAAAAAAAACTGTATTTGAGATGATGGATGCTAACTAAACTTACTGTGGTTGATCCTTTAGCAATATATATATTATCAAATGTTGTACCTCTAAAATTTATGTTATATGTCCATTTTATCTTAATAAAATGGAAGAAAAATGACAAAGATTTTTATTCCTATAAGAAGCTTGAATTATAACCTATGATTACATTAATATAAAATCTGTAAGACAGAAGGAATAGGCAGGAGTATAGCGCTCATGGAAAGATGGGTATGTAGCCCAAATATTTGAGTTCTTCATTTTCAACATTTTTTTTTTTTTTACTAAGAAGATCCCACTAAATTTTTCAAATCCTACCTCAGAATAAAGGTTAAGCTGAAATTCTTGAAGCAATTACTTTTGATTTTTTTTAAATAAAAAATCCACTCTTAAAATAATCATGTATGACTTATGGCTGGCATAGATCCTGACTCACTGAAAGACCGTAATAAATAATATAGTTTATATTTTTTTTAAATCCAGAAAGTAAAAAAAAAAACCTCTTTTGCTGTATGTAATACATATTTATATTATAATTCATTATATATAAACAAGTAAGAAAATATTTCTTTTAACTGAATAACAATTCCCAGAACTAAAATTAAAAGATGTTTAACCTCATAAAGGGGGTATAGGAAGGAGTTACTAATAATTGTTTATCTCCAAACACTTTCACATATGTATTCATTTAGTTATGACAATTCTACAGCATACATATTATTTATGTTTGTCGAATGAGACTGAGGCTCAAAGGAGGTTCAGACTTACACAAATAATGGGCAAAGCTAAGTTTCAGACCTATGCTGAGGACTCTATTTTCACAAATGCACTAAATTAAGAAAGGTAACTCCCTGTTTGAAATGCAGCTGGTTTCCAATTGTGACTAGGCTAAGGGCAATGACATGAACACCACTGCCAATTACAAGGTATAAATAGTAAACTAATATTCCAACTGAGAAAAACATTGAACAAAAGAGGTACCTTGAGAATTTTTTTTAAAATATTAAACACATGTACCTATATTATCTCATTCAATCAACATGAAAAAAAAGCTAGGATATAAAGGCCAACATTCCCATTTTACAACAAAAAAAAACATTGGAAACTCAGAAACCAAACTACTTGCCCAATCACACAGCTGGTAAGATATACATACAAACAAAAAAGTAACTCAAGACTTCACTTATTTACTCATTTAGCAATCAGATACTTACTAAGATAATACCATGCGCCATGTACTATCACAGACTATGTTGCTCTCCAGTGGATTATTTTTAATGGATATAACTTATATTCCTGGAAGTCTTAAAACTCATATGAGTTATAATATGCTAGGCTGTCATGGACTATTAGGAAAGATGGACGGGGTGCTGCTATAGGATTGCTGTGCATTCACGTGGCGGTTAACTGTTTAGTAATATCTCACATGACTATAGCTGTAATAGTTTATTATGTACAGACATGAATTGATGCTACATCTCTATTTTATATATAACAATGTCTTTTTCATTGGGCTATAGCAAAACTCCTACGGATCAAGCACTTAACTACTACAACCTGAGATAAATCAATTTCCTAGTCATTTACATCAAAGAGCCTCAAACTAGGGAGGCTGGGAAGATGACAGGGTTAGAGGACCCCAAGCTCACCTCATCCCACAAATACAAAAAGATAACACTTACATCAGTATAAATAACTCAGAAAAAGACCTGAAGACTGGCAAGACAAACTCCACAACTAAAGGCAGAGAAGAGGGCACATCAAAGAGGGTCCGAAGAGTGGAGACACATCGGGAAGTGAAAGGGACCAAGGCTGTTGGAGGGGTGTGGGGGGAGTACACAGGCAAGGAGAAGGGCAAGAAACAGGCTGGAAGCCTGCACAGAGAAGATGAATCCCCAAGACATTTGGCTTTGAAAGTCAGAGACCCAATTTCGTGAGTTCTTACAACCAGCAAGAAAGACTTAAATCCTAGAATTTAAAAAATCAGCTGCTTGGTTCTGGAAAAGCTGGCAGGGCAATAGGAAGCCGAGTCCCTGCTCTTAAAGAGACAGCACCACAAAGAGCCCTCTGATGATAGAGCATAGAAGCAGCAGTTTGAAAAACACCCGGGGCATATGGGAGAAAGAGCTATTTACTCATCTCAGAGCTAAACTTACTGTGTTCTGAAGGGACAGAGATCCCAGGAAGACTCCTCCAAGAACAAAGAAGTTGGCAGGCACCAATTCTCTCTTCTAGCCCTCAGCATAAACACGCAGCCACCTGCAGGAACCAGCATGCTGACATTTACTACCTAACTTACTTACATCAAGCCCTGCTACACTTTGGTAGATCAGCCATTTCCAGTCACACTTGCCTCAGTCCTACTGCCATGAGTCCCCCCAACCCAGAAGACCAGTGCGAATGTTGCGAATACCACATCTCCTGATGAGCATGCTTTATGAGGCCCTGGTCCAGGGGGTGATGGTGTGGCAGCAGGCCCTGCAGAAGCCCACGGAACACCTTGCTAAAACTGCACCTGCACCCCCACCCCACACCCAGCCCTGGAGCTGGTGGCAGCAAGTGTCATTTCACAAGCAGACCGGCACACACATTTTAAAAACTGTGCACTCAGGCCAGGAACCAAACACTGCCACAACAGTCAAAGAGAAACTCTGCAGAAGACTAGACTGCAGAAAGCAAAAGCAGCCAGGACACAACAGCAGGGTACATGCAACACACATAGGAGACACTCCCTGATATGCCAGGTTCTGGGGAACAGGGAACACTGCACTGCAAGGCACTATAGGACCTCTTCTTCATTAAGCCATTACTTTCAAGAGCAGGAAGCATCGCTGACTTTCCTAACACACAAAAACAGACATGGAATTAGACAAAATGAGGAGGTAGAGGAATATGTCCCAAATGAAAGAACAGAACAAAACCACAGCAAGACAACCAGACAAAATGGAGAGAGGTAATATGTCAGATAGAGAATTTAAAGTAATGATCATAAAGACATCCACTGGACTTGAGAAAAGAGTGTAGGACATCAGTGAGACCCTTAACAAAGAGATACAAAAGAACCAATCAGAGGTGAAGAATACAATAAATGAAATTAAAAATACACAAGATTAAATAAAGAGCAGGCTAGAGGAACAAAAGAATGAATCAGTGATCTAGAGCACAGAGTAATGAAATGTAATCAAGCTGAGCAAGTGAGAGGAAAAAAAAATTATACAAAATGAAAATAGATTTAGAGAACTCAGTGACTCCATCAAGCGTAATAACATTCACATTATAGGGATCCCAGAAGAATAAGAGAGGGAAAAGGGGTCAAAAATTTTGAAGCTATAATAGCTGAAAACTTTCCTAATCTGGGAAGGAAACAGATACACAGATCCAGGATGCACAAACAGTCCCCAACAAAATCAACCCTAGGAGGTCCACACCAAGACACATAGTAATTCAAATGGCAAAAAGTAGTGATAAAAAGATAATTTTAAAAGCAGCAAGATGAAAGAAGATAATTACATACAAGGGAACTCCCATGAACCTATCAGCAGATGTTTCAGCAGAAACTTTGCAAGCCAGAAGAGAGAAGCATGATACATTCAAAGTGCCAAAAGGGAAAAATATGCAGCAAAGAATAAGCTATCCAGCAATGTTAATATTCAGAATTGAAGGAAAGAGAATTTCTCAGATAAACGAAAGCTAAATGAGCTCATGACTATTAAACCAGCCTTCCAAGAAAGGAGGACTTTGAGAGGAAAGACATGAGTATGAAAAGTGGGAAACCCAAAAGCAGTAAAAATAGGTATATCTGTAAAAATCAAAGGACTTACAAAATAAATGGATGTAAAATATTACACCATGTACCTAAAATGTGGGGTGGAAAGGAGTAAAGAATAGGCTCAAAATTAACTTAATACACACTGCTATGCGCAGAAGATGTTATATACAAACCCAACTGTAACAAGTCAAAAACCAGTAATAGATATGAAAACAATAAAGAGAAAGGAATCAAATATGTCTCTAAAGAAAGCCAACAAACTATGAAAGAGAGTAAGTGAAGAAAGGATCAGAAAAAAACTACAAAAATAACCACAAAACAAGCAACAAATGGCAACAATACATATCTATTAATGATTACCTTGACTGTAAGTGGACTAAATGCTCCAATCAAAAGACACAGGGTGATAGAATGGATAAAAAAGCAAGACCCATTTATATGCTGCCTAAAGACACTCATTTCAGACCTAAAGACACCTGCAGATCAAAAGTGAGGGGATGGAGAAATATTTATCATGCAAATGGATGTCAAAAGAAAGGCAAGGTAACAATACTTATATCAAACAAAATAGACTTTAAAACAAAGACTGTCGCAAGAGACAAAGAAGGACACTATATAATCATAAAGGGGACAATCCAACAAGAAGATAACTATTGTAAATATTTATGCACCTAACAAGGGAGCACTCAAATACAAAAAATGGTTAATAAAAACATAAAGGAACTATTCAATAGTAACACAATAGTAGGGGACTTTATCACCCCACTTACATCAATGGACAGACCATCTAAACAGAAAATCAACAAGGAAATAATGGCTTTGAATGACACACTGGACCAGATGGACTTAGCAATGATATATTCAGAATATTCCATCCTAAAACAGCAGAATACACATTCTTTTCAAGTGCACATAGAATGTTCTCCCGACTAGATCACAAATTGGGCCATAAAACAAGTCTCAAGAAATTTAAAAAGATTTAAAATTTTGGGTTGCAGCAAAAGCTGTTCTAAGAGGGAAGTTTATAGCAATACAGGCCTACCTCAACAAGCAAGAAAAGTCTCAAGTAAACAAGCAAACCTGCCACCTAAAGGAGCTAGAAAAGGAACAAAAAGAGCAGAGGGAAGGAATAATAAAGATTACGGCAGAAATAAATGACAGAGAAACTAAAAACAAAACAGTAAAACCCAAAAACCAAAACAATAGAACAGATCAATGAAATAAGGAGCTGGTTCTTTGATAAGATCAACCAAATTGGTAAATCTCTAACCATACCCATCCAGAGAGAGAGAGAGAGAGAAAACTCATGAAATCACAAATGAAAGAGGAAAAATAAGAACGGACACCACAGAAATATAAACAATTATAAGGGATTACAAAAAATTATATGCCAACAAATTGGACAGCCTGGAAAAAATGTATAAATTCCTAGAAACATACAATCTACCAAAACTGAAGAAAAAATAAAAATTTGAACTGATTACTAGCAAAGAAACTGAGTCAGTAATCAAACTCCCAACAAACAAAAGCCTAGGACCACAATGGCTTCATAGGTAAATTCTATGAAACATTTAAAGAAGAGTTAATACCCATTCTTCTCAAACTAGTCCAAAAAATGGAAGAGGAAGGAAAACTTCCAAATTCATTCTATGAGGTCAGTGTTGCCCTGATACCAAAACCAGATGAAGACACCACAAAAAAAGGAGAATTATAGGCCAATCTGAGGAAGATAGATGCAAAAATCCTCCACAAAATATTAGCAAACTGAATCCAAAAATACACTAAAAAAAAAAAAAAAATCATTCACCACTATCAAGTGAGATGTGTTCCTGGGATGCAAGGGTGGTTCAACATTCACAAATCAATCAACATGATACACCACATCCACAAGAGAAAGGATAAAAACCATATGACTGTTTCAATAGATGCAGAAAAACATCTGACAAAGTATAATATCCAATCAAAACCCTCAACAAAGTAGATTTAAAGGGAACGTACTTCAACGTAATAAAGACCTTATATGAAAAACCCACAGCTAACATCATACTCAATGGGGAAAACCTGAGAGTTTTTCTTCTAATGTCAGGAACAAGACAAGGATGTGTATTATTACCACTTTTATTCAAATTGTACTGGAAGTCCTAGCCAAAACAATCAGACAACAAAAAGAAAAGGCATCCAAATTGTGGATGGAAGGAAGAAGTACAGCTTTCACTATTTGCAGATGAAATGATACTATATACAGAAAACCCAAAGATTACAGCAAAAAACTGTTAGTTGACACACAAATTCAGTAAAGTTGCAGGATATAAAAATCAATGTACAGAAATCTGTTGCATTCCCATATACTAATGAAGCAACAGAAAGTGAAATTAAGAAAACAATCCCATTTACAACTGCACCAAAAAAGAATAAAATATCTAGGAATAAACCTAACCAAAGAAAGACCTGTGGTCTGAAAACTATAAAACATTGATTAAAAAAAAAAAAATTCAAGACAACGAAAAGAAATGGAAAGATGTTCCATGCTCATGGGTTGGAAAAACAAATATTGTTAAAATGTCTATACTACCCAAAGCAATCTACAGATTTAATGCAATGCTTATCAAAATGCCAACGTATTTTTCACAGACCTAAAACAATCCTAAAATTTGTATAAAACCAAAAGACTCCAAATAGCCAAAGCAATCTCAAAAAACAAAAACAAACAAAAAACAAAACAAAAACCCTGAAGGAATCATAATCCAGACTTCAAGTTATATTACAAAGCTGTCATAATCAAAACAGTATGGTACTGGCACAAAAACAGACACAGATCAATGGAACAGAACAGGAAACCTGGAAATAAATCCACAATTATATGGTCAATTAATCTTCAACAAAGGAAGCAAGAATATGGAGTGGGAAAAAGACAGTCTCTTCAACATGCTAAATAGCATTGGGAAAACTGGACAGCTATGTGCAGAAGAAAGAAATGGACCATTTTCTTACACCATACACAAAAATAAATTCAAAATGAATTGAGGACCTAAACATGAGACCTGAAACCATAAAAATCCTAGAAGAGAGTACAGGCAGTAATTTCTCTGATGTCAGCCATAGCAACATTTTTCTAGATATGTCTCCCGAGGCAAGGAAAACAAAAGCAAAAATAACTATTGGGACTATATTGAAATAAAAAGCTTCTGCACAGCAAAGGAAACAACCAACAATTCTAATAGACAACCTACTGAATGGGAGAAGATAGTTGCAAATGACATATTCAATAAAGGGTTGATATCCAAAACATATAAAGAACTTATACTACTCAACACACAAAAGCCCCAAATAATCCAATGAAAAAATGGGCAGAAGACACGAGCAGGCATTTCTTCAAAGACATACAGATGGCCAACAGACACATGAAAAGATGTTCAACATCACTCATAGGAAAATGCAAATCAAAACCACAATGTGATATCACCTCACATCTCTCAGAATGGCTAAAATCAAAAACCCAGGAAACAACAAGTATTGGTGAGGATGTGGAGAAAATGGAACCATTGTGTGCAATGTTGATGTGAATGCAAGCCGGTGCAGACACTGTGGAAAACCATATGGAAGTTCCTCAAAAAATTAAAAATAGAACTACCCTACAATCCAGTAATCACACTACTGGGCATTTACAAAAACAGCAATTCAAAGGCACATAGGCATCCCTATGTTTATTGCAGCATTATTTACAATAGCCAAACTATGGAGGCATCTCAAGTGTCCATCGATAGATGAATAAAGAAAATGTGGTTTTATATATATATATATATATATATATATATATATATATATATATATANAGTGTCCATCGATAGATGAATAAAGAAAATGTGGTTTTATATATATATATATATATATATATACACACACACACACAATAAACTATTATTCAGCCATAAAAAAGAATGAAATCTTGCCATATGCAACAATATGGATGTTGCCAGAGAGTATAAAGAAAAAACAGAAGAGCAGGGAAAGCTTCCAAATACATCATATAAAATCGGCAATACCCTGATACCAAAACCAGTCAAATACCCCCCCCCACACACACACACACACTACAGACCAATATCCCTGATAAACATAGATGATACACACACACACAGGAATGTTATGCAGCCAAAGAAAGGATGAAATCTTGCCATTTGTGATAATATGGATGGACCTAAAGGATATTATGCTAAATGACACAAGTCAGACTTAGACAAATGCCCTAATGATTCAATTCATGTGTGGAATGTCAAAAATGAATCAAATGAATAAACAAAAAGCAGAATTAGACCTGTAATTACAGAGAACTGATGACTGCCAGATGGAAGGGAGATGGAGGAATGGGCAAAATGGATGAAGGGGAGTGGGAGATACAGGCTTAGGATGGACTGATGAAGTCACTGGAATGAAAGGCACACCACAGGGAATACAATCAATGGTATTACAATATCGTTGTATGGTGACAGATGGCACTACTCTTGTAGTGAGCATAACAGAGATGTTGAATCACTATGCTATGCATCTGAAACTAATGTAAAATTATATGTCAACCATACTAAAAAAATTTTTAAAAACTCACCTAAAAACTTTCTCTTCTAGGACTGTAGCAATGATAAACTAAAATCACGTATTGTTTAAAAAAAAAAGAAGACCAACAACTTAGTAACAAAGAAGTTCAGTGCGAAATTAACTCCTTTATTGTGTTAACAGATATCATTGTTAAATAAATCAGCCTGTTTCTTTTTAACAGTACTGGAAACAAACTGCCAATTGAAGTGAGAAATTTTAAAATTCCTGTCAGCTTCAAAATGATGGCTTAATAATCCCATAAATTTCTTCTCAACAAGCAATCGTAATTGTACATCAATTTCAGTACACGCTGTTAGGGACTTTCCAAATTGTTAGGTATTTCCACTATTACATCCCCAAAGGAAAAGAACACAACATAGAAGATAAGGGAGAGGGAAAAACAGAAATTTGTGAACACTACAAGTTTAGAGAGAGAAGAGTTGCGGGGGAAAAATATGTATATGTGGGTGTTGGTGGGTGTGGGTGTACAGGTGTATTTATGTGTGTGTATATATACATATTCAAGTTATTCAGGTTAAAAATCTGCCAAAACCACAATATATATAATTGCTTTAATCCTGTATCACAGCATAAGAAAAAAAATGTGCATCTGTTTTGGATTAATGAGACGAGAACCCTGAGGTAGTTTTGTGAATTCCTTAATAAGCACAACCATAGATATATAATCCACTCTCATAAATACTCCACAATATCTCTATATGTGTATGAATTAATCCGGCCTTTCCCACTATAGCTGTCTTTGAGCTAGCTACAGCTCCTTTCAAAGCCTCCTTTCTTAGTTTAAGAGAAGACAGGTATTTCCTTCTAGTCAAAAGGTGTAGGAAATAATAAAATCATAGCTAGTATTAGTGCTTAGTGCAGAGTGTTAGGTACTCTGCAAAATGATTTATACATACTATTTCAGTTCATCCTTATTAACAAGACCAAAATTAGTATGATTTTTATTCCCATTTTCCAAATGTGAAAGATTTTATAAAACCAATTGGATATTCCATTGCTGGTAGGTGGCAGAAGTACAAACCAGAGACCGTTTCTGGAACCCATAAAGTTTATCACTAAGATGTACTGCCTGTCTGGTCTCTTCAATTTATTGTTTATATGCTTCCAACAATGGTTGAGATGACTATAATATAAAAATAGAGTTACCATTAAAACATTAAAATTTTAAAAATACAGCCTGTAATAAGAAAAAGGTAAGTACTGGGAAATCAAAATGAGTTAGCTATGGCAATGAAGCACAAACTTAAGCTCACAGATTTGTGCAAATCTGTGCTAAAATGGACATATCTAGTTCTTGTGTCAGATAAAGATAAATTTCATCTGGAAGTCACCTTTTTTCTGACATTAAATATATTCAGAATTTATCACATGAATCCTTAAGTACAGGGACAGTACATCACAAGCATTATTTTCATCAGTTGGGCTAAAAACACGAGATACTCCTCAGAAAGTTATTTATTATGTCTCTCCTCTAAGAAAGCCAGTGGAGGAAGAGTAAATAGGATCATTTAACACTCAACATTGTAACTCTATTATAACCCAGAAAAAACTGAGCTAAGGATCTGAATCAATATTTCTCCAAAAAAGATACGTAAATAATACATAAGCACAAAATGATGCTTGAGTCAGCCATCACAGAAATGCAAAACAAAACCACAATGCAATACCGCCTCACACACACTAGGATGATGATAAATCAAAAAGACAGGTAATAACAAGTGTTGGTGAGGATGTGGAGAAATTGGAGCCTGCTACGGTCTAAATGTTTATGTCCCTCCAAAATGCATATGTTGAAATCCTGATGCCCAATGTGATGGCATTTGGAGACAAGGCCTTTTTGGTCATGGGGATGGAACCCTCATGAATGGAATTAGTGTTCTTATAAAAGAAACCCAGAGATCCCTTGCCTCTTCCCCAATGTGGGGACACAGCAAGGAGGAACCATCTATGAACCAGGGAATCCTAAAGAGCCATCACATTGAATCTGCTGGCACCTTGATCCTGAACTTCCTGGCCTCCAAAACCGTGAGAAATAAATTTCTGTTGTTTATAAGCTACCCAGTCTGTGGTATTTTGTTCTAGCAGTGTGAATGAACGAAGACAGGGTACTCATACACTGTAAAGATGTAATCTGTATTAGAAATAGTTCCTCAGGAGTTTAAACATAGGGGCACCTGGGTGGCTCAGTCAAGCATCTGCCTTCGACTCAGATCATGATCTCAGGGTCCTGGGATTGAGCCCCACATCAGGCTCCCTGCTCAGCGGGGGGCCTGCTTCCCCCCCCCCTCTGCTCATGCTCTCAAATAAAAAAATTTTTTAAATCTTAAAAAAAATTTAAACATAGAACTACCATATGACCCAGCAACCCCAATCTCAGATATATACCTAGGAGAAATGAAAACATATGTCCAAATGTCCATATGTACAAAAGCTTGTGCATAGATGTTCATAGCAATGTTATTCATAGGAGCCTAACAATGGAAACTTAAATGTTCATCAACTGATGAACAGATTAAAAAAATGTCATATATCCATACAATGGAATATTATTCAGCAATAAAAGAAAATGTGTTGATAATGTACATAAAATGACATACTGATACATGCTATAACATGAACCTTGCAATCTTAATGTTAAGAATCCAGCCACAAAGTACACATATTATATGATTCCATTTATATGAAATGTCTAGAATAGGCCAATGTATAGAGACAAGTGGTTGTCAAGGGCTGGGGAGCAGCAGAGAGGGTTGGGAGGAATGGGAAGTGACTGCTAATGGTATGAGATTTATTTCTGGGTGATGAAAACTTCGAAAATTGATTGAAGCTGTCTGAGAAGCACGATCATGGGACCTTTTTAAACTAGAAGCATGGAAGCCAGGCATTAATAATGGTCTTCTTCAAGCATAAGAGAGTCTCACTAAGGTAGAACTGCATCATAATATTATCTACGTAGCTAAATTAGGGATAGTTTCAAGACTGAATAAGCTTATCTATCAATGATCATCATTTAAGCTTTTTGGACCCTTGATCCTTTGAGGATTTGCTGAAAGCTTTGAAGAAGGTAGGCATCGTGTTACCCTGAGGAGTCCAAATAGCTTCACAGACGTTAGAGGAGGACTCTCCATGACGCTGGTAGAGTAAGACAAAAAACAAGATCTCTGCACAATTCCTTCTGAATAGAAATGTAAGAAGAAGGGTGTGGGAAATGCTGTGCAACCGCTAGAATGATCAAACATCCCTCTCTCCTGGATTGTAGGATTGACTATCATGACTTACCCAGTGAAACTCTAACCTGTCCCTCTAGTGTGCTGGATAAAAATTAAGATGCCCAAGAGTCAAACTGCTTCTGCTTTCTGAGAGCTCCCAATCCAGAATAGATTCCTTACTTTCTTCAAACCTCCCTAAAATCACCTTACCTAAATCCTGTAACAAGCTCCACCTGACTGCCTCTCTTTGAGACACTCCATGGTTTTCCAAGGTATGGATGGGTCTCCCTTGCTGCAGCAGTAAGCCCAATTTTGGCAACAGGTGTATTCCTGGTAACATTTGGCTGATGAGAAGGAATATCATAAAATATAATATGCCATTAACAGTATGTATAAAATTTTATGTACGTTCAGACTTCATGTTCTCTTTAAAAAATATATACACACACTATATGAGATAATTACATTGACACAAGAAAGACAATGGCTACACCCGAAATGTTTAGAGTTATTATCTCTGAATGCTGGTATGCTTGTTTTCCTTTTTGCTTTTCTCTATTTCCTATTTTCCTTCAAAGACGGTCTATAGTTTAAGAAGAAAGTGGGGGAGCGCCTGGGTGTTTCAGTCGTTGAGCATCTGCCTTCGGCTCAGGGCATGGTCCCGGCGTTCTGGGATAGAGCCCCACATGGGGTTCCTCCGCTGGAAGCCTGCTTCTTCCTCTCCCACTCCCCTTGCTTGTGTTCCCTCTCTAGCTGGCTGTCTCTATCTGTCAAAAAAATAAATAAAATCTTTAAAAAAAAAAAAAAAAAGAAGAAGGAGGGGGGAGGAAGAAAAACTCCCTTCTAAAAGAATATATTATGACGGAAGAACCTCATATTCAAAATGGTTGTCAGAAAAAAGGTGTTCAAACTTTAGCATGTTAGAATCACTTGGGATGCTTGCTGAAAATTAAAGATTCCTGGGCTTCATCCTTGGAGTAAACCCCAGAAGCTACACTTTGGACCCCAGGTGATTCTGACCCATCAGGTCTGAGGGGCAACCTTGAGAAAGGCAGGCTTATTTTTTAATTTTTTTTTTGAAGATTTTATTTATTTGAGAGAGACGGCGGGGGGGGGGGTTTAGACGCAGACTCCCCCCTGAGCTGGAGCTCGATGTGGGGCTCGATCACAGGACCCTGAGATCACGACCTGAGTCGAAGGCAGATGCTCAACCAACTGAGCCACCCAGGTGCGCTGGGAAAAGCAGGTTTTTAGGCAAACTTAAGGATGTACTGATTAACAGGAAGGAGAAGACTTTCTAGGCTTGTAGAACAATAGCAAGTATGAAGCTGCACGTGCTGAGGACGGCAAGCAGGAGTGGTCTGGTCCACAGTGGCTTTCAGTAAAATGTATTTGACCAATCTAAAGGGACTGAGGGCTCCTTTAGAGAACAACTGGAAACCAAGCAGGTTTGGAAAGTTAAAGGGGGTATATAAACTTCACTCAAGTTTCCAACCCACATCGCTACCATCAATTAGCAATTCACTGGTTTCTTCAATTTACATCCACATGTTTTTCAGAAAAGCCTCCTACAGGCCACCTATAGGACTCAAGAGTATTAAGAAAATCGCTATCTTTCAATATCATGTTAACTTTTTAAAAAAAGATAAGGGGTTTTCCAATGAGTAATCTGATCTTCACTTGGGTCCAGAAATTTTCAAGTGGAAAAGTATTTCTACTTTTAACCATATAAAATGGACTTTTATATTAAAAATGAATACTTCGGACTTTTGTCTATAATACAAAGTAAAATAACTTTACAGCTAAAAGAGACTTCAAAGACCAAGTTTTCATTTTAGTGATAAAAACTGTTCTACATCCTGTTTGCCCTAACACACACACACACAGACGTGTGCATGCACACTCTCCAAAAGAAAAATAAATTCTATTTCAGCCAGAAAATTCCCCTCAATATTTTATGTCCCTCAGAGTAGGTGAATAGCATATGGTTTTTGTAAAACTATTTCAATTGGCAGTATTTTTCAATTATTAAGAGAAATACTATTTGATATTAAATCAGTTTAATGCAAATGGAATAACAGTATCATGTCCTCATCTTAAGCTGACTAGAGTAGCTAATTTGGGTAATTTAAAAATCTCCAAATAAATGAGGGTCACTGATAAAGTAAATGAAACCCAAAAAGAAAGCAGTTCCTTTAAAAGTATTTACTCTACCTATAGATTATAACACTATTACTATTATAACACTATCAAGCACAAAGCATACTACCGAAAATGAGGCCACAAAATGTATTTGCACTGATATTATCTCAGCAGGAAAGGGAATCTGAAGCTTCACTTTCAGGTGATTTGGCGTAGCTTAGAAAACCCGCCTTCCAATGAGCCAAATGCTGATGAACACTGTTGCAGACTTAAGGTACCCTCACAACCAGAATGCCTTTTTGGTAGGTTAATGTCAAAAAATTCCATTTTAAGAAATGGCAACTTTAATTATGCAAAAATAAATAATCACGATATACTTCTTCCTCTTTTCACGTCTGTGAGTTAAATACCTCAATTGTGATGGTGTGGTCTGCAGAGCATGCTGCCTTTAAAACCAAATAGATCTGGCTCAACTCTCCATTCTGCCACCTACTTGTTAGCTTTTGTCCCACTGTACACAAAACAGGGGTAACACTGACTTCACTCATAGTACAAGTATAAGGATTAAGAGCTATCACATGAACCTAGAAGGAAAGAAATACTGGTGGAGGAGTGAAATGTCTTCTGGTTACAGAATAAATTGCAGTGAATGGTAAGGGACAGAAAAAACAAAGAACACAAAATTGCTCTGTGTGATAAAGGAATAAGAATCTTAAGATTTCACACACAGCTGAGAGGCAAGGCGAGAGGGAGCCCTGAGATAGAAAAATGTTGGAGAAAGGAGAGGATGGCATAGCAAGACGGAATGAGGCTGTGGCCCAAAGAGATGAGCAGACAATAAGTTCCCTGTGGCCAAGCTGGCTCCTCATAAAGCACACGTTCCATTTTAAGGTCCTCCAAGGCTTCCCACTCTTGTACTTTAATATAAATCGGCCACAACTACTAACCTCCCTCCCCCAACAACAAGGAAGAAGTCAGAGCAAACTGGCTTCTGTAAAGACACAGCTGTCTAGGGTAAAATCTCATTAAAGTCTATGAAATACAACTGCCTTGTGTGAGGTGTTTTGAGGAAACCAAAGACGTGTGGGCCACGTTCCAGATCTGAACTTACACAAGGTGATGAAAAGGGAACAGCTCTAAGAGATAAAGGCACAAGCAAGCTGGAGAATCAGCAGAAACAGGAACATGATCCAAGCGGTATCTGGAAGAAAATTAAACCCCAGAGATATTGGTGGTGGGAGAGAAGAGTCAGGGTTCACTTTATTTAAATCTATAATAGAACCCAGTGACGCCAGGAGGCTGCCCTGCAAGGGGAAAGCCAGGCTGCTAACATCTGCTTACATGCCACCTCTGTTGGTTAGCACTCAAAAAATGTCAGCTCTCTTCCCGTAGGAGGAATGGATAACGTATCAGACACAACTGTTTTCACGCTTCTTACAACTACGAGGGGGGAAAAGGCAAACTTTTAAAAGTGATACAAAACTAGCATAAAATTGTACTTTACCCAAAATAGTCAACCCAAAACGCCAAAACTGCCTGGTTGATGGGGTGAAGGCTCGGGGAGGGGGAGATGTACCTTTAGGAAAAGCAGGTATTTGTCAAAAGCCACTTCACAGCATAACTAGGAGATCAATGATTTTCCATCATGCCAGATTCAGCACAGCTGCGATTTTCAGGAAGGCAACTGAGCAGTTTGGGCGGGGAGTCAGTTCGAAGGCTTAGAATGAACATCTCTTTGCTGCAGTATAAATGCTCAGGTCATTTCCCTTTTGAAACGTTTTTAGCAACAATATGGCCTTTGCAAATAAATGACGAATTAGTGTGCTATTTTATGTTAACGAAAATGGCTAGACATTTATGCTCAGGTATCGGAGAAACTTCAGCCTTTTCCATTTTTCAAAGTATTACACGCACACACACAGGACAGAAAGAAAAGGCTAAATGCGTTTCCTTGGTATAGAGGTGCTGCAGGAGGAAGGTGCAGCCACTCCCTTCCCCTGGGAAGGCTCCGGGGGGGGGGGGGCCCACAAGGTACCGAGTCCGGGAAGGGGGAGAAGGCATGGTGCGTCGCAAAGGTTATTGGTTATTAGTGCACAGGTGCTGGCGTTCGGTCCATTTAGAATGCCAAAATAGAAACGAATGGTATCTCCACTTAAAATAAATCAAGGGACGCTTTGTCAAACTGCAGTTCCCTTATTATTACCGAGAGGCAGAAGGAGTAAAGGGGTGGCAGAAAATTCATGAGGGAGCCTCCCACAGACTCACGCGTCTCCCAGGTACAGTCGGTTTCGCACAGGGTCCGCTTCTATAGTGACTGTGACCTGGAGCAGCGCAAGCAGGGTGGAAATGATGTCGATACCCAGTTTGACCACCCCTGCTGAGCCTCAGGGACCACGGGCTTGCTCAGGTTGGTGTTGCAGAGTGTAAGCCTCAGCTCCTCTCCTGAGCCCGGTCCCCAAGGGGAGCCAGCCTTCCTGCCCTCGGCCAGCAGCCGCGTCCGCCCGCTCCTACCTTTGCTCAAGATCTTGCACCGACTGGTCCAGTCCCAGCCGGCGGGCGCTGGGAGGCGCGGGTGCTGCGGCCGTTATTTGTAAACACGTTCCACGTGCGCTCGCCCAGCCCCATTCGCATCCCGCTCGTGGCACCTGAGGATGCGCAGGTTTCTCCGGAGCCCTCAGAGGGTGCGATTTTTATTTCACCTGAGAGTGGAAAGCCTCGCCTGCAGAAGCGAGCCCCTGAAAGAAGGGCCAAGAGCGGGTGGAGTTGTACCGCCCCCTGCTGGTCGGCGAAACAGTCGGCAGGCCGGAGCAGCCAGGACATTAGCGAAACCCTCGCGGCTCCCAGAGACGCCGCAGCGGCGGCCCCGCCCCCTCCCGCCCTCTCACTGAAGACTCCGCCCCCGCGCCGCGTGCACTCGCCCGCGCAGGCCCCGCCCCCTCGCCGACACAGCGTTCCTGCGGGGGCGCGCGCGTGCACCCTAATCCCCCGCCTTCCGGCTCCGGCGGCGACGCTCGCCCCTCGCCGCCGCTGCCGCTGCCGCGCCACCGGTGTCAGCTTCCCTCTAGAGACTCCATTTGCTTTCAGGGCAGTCTGGCCGCCGCGCTGTCTGGCGGAGAGCGATGCCCCCGGCCCGCTGACTGGAGTCCCTTGGGCCAAGCGCTCGCTCGCTCGCTGCGGCGGTGACATCCTGGTCGCCGGCGTCCACGGAGGAATCCGGGCTCCCTCCGCGTGAGCAAAGACGTCCCGCGCTCCGGAGCTCGCCCTGCGGGGAGAGGCCCTCGCTAACACGGCTTGTCTCTGACCTCTTAATTTCAGGAGGTAGGCAATTCAGGTCCCGCTGTCACTCCAGATAATGCCTAAAAGCATTATTTGTCGGATTTTGTCATCACACTAATAGGAGGCATTAATTTTCTCAATATAGTTGCAGGATAGATATGAGTAATGCCACAGACCCTGATATTGAAAAAAAATATTTTTTGGTATTTTCCTTTAGGTTTCGGAGGCACCGAGTGCTTATACAGATCCCCACAGGAACTACTGTTGGCCCATCGAGGATCATCTTTCACCAGGATTATTTTAACATCTTCACTGAGCCTTTCACCTCATACCCTCTACCATGAGTTCTGATTTCTACCAGTGAAGTTTTTAATGCTTTCTTTAATCATGTGACACCACCTCTTGTCCACCTTTTGCCTTTCCAGTTGCCAAATACATTAGGTATAAGTTTGTGTCATGTTAAAGTACAAAGTTTTCTGCTTGTCCATTTTCACCTTATTTGCACTGCTCACTTCTGTCCAGCTTGCTTTACCTCGCTTGCCTATGATTTTCATATCCACTCACTTGAATAATCTCTAGCAGACTTGCCTAGAAGAGGCAGTATTCCATACACTGCCTGACAAAGACAAAGGTCAAGGGATGAGTTTTCCCGTTATTTTTTTCCTATATGTCATGTCTACAAGTCCTCTCTTAAACTATTCTCTAGCACATTTCCCAAAATTGTCCCACCGGAGTCTTAGTTCCCTTAGCAAAGAATCTCACATGTAATGATGGCAAGAATTGAATACACAATAGGACTGTTTTAGACACCTTGCTGGTACAGGATTAGTTGCAATCTTGAGAGTGCAGTACAGGAAAAGACCTTAAACTAAGTGGGGAGGAAGAAAGAAGATAGGTTTAATTAAAGCTAGTCCTTGTTGAAAGAACTTTGTTGGCTTTAAAACAACAAAGTGAAGAGAGTCACATAGGCCTGGCTTGGAAATTGGCCGGCACACCATCCACCTAGGTCCAGGGGGGACGGGGAAGGGATCTTAAAACCCCATTTTCTAATGTCATTGTATCCAAATCTAAGTTGTTAAATATCTTGTTCCAGTAATTGCTTAAAATATTAGACACGTAAAATGTTGGGGAAACGTAAGCGTGTGGTGTTGACAATTAAGGACAAGCTTGACATTATTAAGAAACTTGAGGAAGGCATCTCTTTCAAAAAGCTTTCTGTGGTATATGGAATTGGTGAATCCACAGTTCGTGATATTAAAAAGAACAAAGAAAGGATAATAAACTATGCGAACAGTTCAGATCCTACAAGTGGGGTATCCAAACGTAAATCAATGAAGTCATCAACATATGAGGAACTGGATAGGGTTATGATAGAGTGGTTTAACCAACAGAAAACAGATGGGATTCCAGTGTCTGGAACAATTTGTGCAAAACAGGCCAAATTCTTTTTTGATGCTCTGGGGATGGAAGGTGATTTTAATGCGTCATCTGGCTGGCTAACTCGGTTTAAGCAGCGCCACGGTATTCCAAAGGCTACTGGTAAAGGAACAAAGTTAAAAGGAGATGAAACTGCTGCCAGTGAATTTTGCGGTAACTTTCAGGAATTTGTTGAGAGGGAGAATCTACAACCAGAGCAAATTTATGGTGCTGATCAAACTGGATTGTTCTGGAAATGTCTACCATCAAGGACATTAGCTCTTGAAACTGAGCAAAATACTTCTGGTTATAGGTCAAGCAGAGAGAGAATCATTATTATGTGTTGTGCAAATGCCACTGGTTTACACAAACTTAATCTTTGTGTTGTGGGAAAAGCAAAAAAACCCCGTGCATTCAAAGGAGCTGACCTTTCAAACCTTCCTGTCACTTATTTCAGTCAAAAAAGTGCATGGATAGAACATTCTGTTTTCAGACAGTGGTTTGAAAAATACTTTGTGCCACAGGTGCAGAAGCATTTGAAGTCTCAGGGGCTTCTAGAAAAAGCAGTGCTTCTTTTGGATTTTCCCCCAGCACATCCAAATGAAGAATTATTGAGTTCAGATGATGGCAGAATAATTGTGAAATATTTGCCACCAAATGTCACAAGTCTAATTCAACCTATGAGTCAGGGAGTTCTAGCCACGGTAAAAAGATACTACCGAGCAGGACTTCTCCAGAAATACATGGGTGAGGGAGTTGACCCAAAAATGTTTTGGAAGAACTTGACAGTGTTGGATGCAATATATGAAGTATCAAGAGCTTGGAACATGGTAAAATCAAGTACCATAACCAAAGCGTGGAAAAAACTTTTCCCTAGCAATGAAGAGAATGCAGGCATGAACATTGATGAAGGAGCCATTTTAGCAGCTAACTTAGCAACGGTTTTACAGAATACAGAAGACTGTGAACATGTTGACATTGAGAATATCGATCAGTGGTTTGACTCTCGGAGTAATGACTCAAGCTGTCAGGTGCTAACTGACAGTGAAGGTGCTGAGGACCAGGCCAAGCCTGCAGAACAAAAGCATTCCAATAAGACTAGAAAAGCAGATCTGAATCCAGAGAAGCATATTAGCCATAAAGCTGCACTTGAATGGACCGAGAATTTATTGGATTATCTAGAACAACAAGATGACATGCTTCTGTCTGATAAACTGGTATTACGGAGGCTTCGAACAATAATAAGAAGAAAACAGAAAATCCAAAATAACAAAAATCATTAATAATATCTTAAGTGTATTTGTATCTTTGTGACTTTATCTGCAGTGGAACTTCATTATCTTGTTTGAAGTGCTGTGGATTTCAAGGCTAAATGCATTTTATAAATGATTTTAGGATTAGACACCATTTTGGATTACTTAAATTACTGCTCTTTAATGTTGATTCTAGTAAGTGAGCATTGCCATGTAACTTGTTTGTTTACTGTTTCTAATCTGTATTATACTAGTTAGATCATAAGATACCTGAGGCCAGGGATCTTGTGTCTGTTTTGTGCCTGAATTTCATTGTGTCTAATAGACGACCATGCACACTCTAGGCAATCAATAAATCTTACTTAAATTGAATTTTTATTACTTTCTCTGAACTTCAGTTTCCAAATGAAATATGTTGGGGGTAAGTTTCCTTTTCTATGATGTTTTCATCTGCTGAAGTTTTTATTTTTTATTTATTTTTTTTTTAATTTTTTTTTTAAAGATTTTATTTATTTATTTGACAGAGATAGAGACAGCGAGCGAGAGAGGGAACACAAGCAGGGGGAGTGGGAGAGGAAGAAGCAGGCTCATATCAGAGGAGCCTGATGTGGGGCTCGATCCCATAACGCCAGGATCACGCCCTGAGTTGAAGGCAGACGCTTAACCGCTGTGCCACCCAGGCGCCCCTCATCTGCTGAAGTTTTTAGAACTAAGCAAAATTATGCTTGAAGTATTTCACTGTGAAAGCAGAGAAATGAAGGAAAATAGTCTCAAGCCTAAAAATGGCATTCTATACCAGCAGTATTTGGACAGTGAGCAATTCAGTTTGGCCATCTCTGAGTATAATGAAGGAAGAACAAACATAAAATGTCTCCAGGGAAAGGGCCTGCACTTCACTTTTATTCCATCTGACAGTAGGGAGAGTTCCTTCATAGTTGTGGAAAGAATGTCATCCCTATTCCAGAAAAATAGGTTTCAGTTCCCAAACCATTGTAATTAGAAGAGGTAAGAGTTAAATTTTATTATATTTTATTTAGATCCTTTATTAGTATAGATATATCTATAGTTTTTCTCTCTAGTAAGCTGTTTGATATTTAGGTAACACGTAAAACCTTACAAAGTATATCATTTAATTTTTATAGCATATTTTTTTTTGTGAGGATACTGAGAACATAAGCATACATGTAATTTGTGGAACCATTCATCACATGAATGGTGGACTGACATTAACATGAGAAAGGCACTATAGAAGAGTGTGGGCTGCTGTGTGACCATGGGCAACTTGTTTAACCCATACATTATATAGGAATACGTGCTTTAGAGAGTTTTTGTGAGGAGCAAATGATTTAATATATGCGTTTTAAGTAATATAGGCTTAGAACAGGACCTGGCTCAGAATAAGTCCTCTTTGAGTGTTAGCTCCTGTTACTGAGTTGCTGAAACTATGAGTTTCAAAAGTTATGTTGAACAGATCCGGTGTGTGACTCAACTATGATGTTGCTGCATTGGGAAAACCCTTTAAAGGGAAGTGAGATAAAACACAAGTAACTAGCTTTAGTTGAAACACAATAATTTATTTCAGTGAAAACTGAAAGTTTAATCCAATTTAGAAGTCATTTCCTGACTACTGCTAGGCAGTGAGGTATGCAGGCACATTTAAGACAGGTTGAATTATAAAAGAAATTATAAAAGAAATGGGAATGGAATTGTAATTTCTTTGCTCCATGACTGCTAATAAAATAAACAGATGGTGGTGGTGTTCATAGAAGAGAATCTATGTTACTAGTATTGGCCTAATTCACTGAAGTAATAAAATACCTTTAAAGTAGATAAGATAGTAAGTAGGACATTTGAAATATTTTATTAAAGTATGGTAACATAGGAACAGTGGAAAAATTCAGAGCAAAAGAAATGGGAAAGAAAACCCTGGTTATAGTAATTAAGTGCTGCCATATATACAGAGTTCTGTTGTGATTGATTTGAGATTTTAGAGCCCCTTACAATTCTTCATGAGGCTGTCATTAGAGCACAAGGTTCTACCTTTTGATCTGAGGCTTTGGTTCAAGAAAGGCTATTTCAGAAAACCACTAAGAATCCACTTTCTTTGGGAAAATTCATATACTAGCACACCTTCCTCATTTTACACAATTTCAATTACTGGATAGACCTGAGGAAATGAAGACTGTACATGGTTGAGTCCTGAGGCTATTTTGCTTCTTGGAAACTAAGGGATTCTGAAACCTGATAATGGTAAAGACATATTTGAATGTTACTTTGCATTTTTCACAGAGCTTTTTGCTAATAGAAACTTCTTAAACTCCCTTCAATTATGATATTAAAATGGTTTAATCCTGTGTTTTATCATATAGGCTAATATAAACTGTGCATTCGAATTCCATAATTGTAATACAAAAATCCTTTCCCTCTTTCAGGTTATATATTAATTATATCTTCTGGGAAGATATATTGTGCTATCTTGGTTAACCACATGCTCCTTAATGTATTCTAGTTGGAGAAGCATGGAACTAATGTGCTCTAATTTGACTTCGTGCACTTTAAAGAATATAGTCACAAATTCTGACTTTGTCGCCATTTATACAAGTGCGTATTTTTTAGAGGATTTGAAAGACTACAAATTCAGACCAAATAGAAAATTTGCCAATTAAGAGTATACTTTAAAAAAAGGGGGGGGGAGCATTTAGGATGTTTACTGTTTCATAATCCAATCTCAAAGAATAATACAGGGGTTGATAGGAAAACTTTGGGTCCTCAATCAATATAGAAGAGTTGGCAGGGCCCAGATCAATAGCCAGGGTCAATTTAGGCAGAATTATAGGATGATAATGGCACTCTTATTCTGGTATTCTTTTTATTCTCATTCTAGCTTCAGGCTGAGCTGTACAGTCACTTCATCATGAATTTTCTGGATTTAGGGAGGATCATAGCGGACTAAATGGCACAGCTGACGTGAAGCAGTACACAGCTACTTAAGTCACAGGCTCAGAGACACTGTCCCTCCAGTGATGTGGCTAGAGCCACATAAATCAAAGCTAGGACTTACCCTCCCGATATGGAGCTCTTCAGGAATGCTATGTTCACTTCTTACCTGGATAGTTTTGCAAAGCTCACCTTTTCCTATTTAGATACATACTTCATCTATATCCTAAGCAATGGTATCTGCAAAGTCACAAGTCTTGTGTGCCAATTGTGGTCTTTTTCTAGTTCAAATTAAAGTGAATATAAAGCAATCGTTTTTAACAACTTGACCATCTGTAACCTAAAATCATCTTGCATATGTCACTGGCACACTGAGAAACATTGACCAAACAGGGTTGTTGAAGGTGAACAAACTGGAATATAAACATATAAATCTACTTTCTCCTTAGATAACCTTGGCAGCTTTCTGAACCTCTCTGAACCTGTTTCTTCGAATGTAAAAGTTTGGTAGGTTATATAGGCACACTCCAAGCTTTTACAAACACCAACTATTAGGCAACCCTATGGCTGTTGATTGTGAACTCCTGGTCTCCAGGCTTGGCCCAGAGAATGAGTCACAGCTCATCTCTCATAGTGACTGTATAGACCTCTAGGGGACCTGGGCACTCCTGGTGAGGTCTAAGGCACTGCCTCATCACTGGGAATGCTGGCTGGGGTGTCTGCATGATTTAGAGGGCAGTACTGAGCCCCCCAGGTTCCTAGGACTACAGTGTGTGCTGTCGATCGCAGGAACCCATTAGTAAAAACCAAAAAATACAGGTGGGGCCTGCTCCAGCTGCAGTCTCAGATAACAGGGCTCAAAGAGAAATGGGTTCTTCCAAGCAGCTGAAGGCATACTTGTGAGATAAGCTTGTGTGCTAAAAGAAGAAATGCAAACTGCCTGTGCAAATTCAGTGGGGGAAGCGAGGGTAGATTTGGACCAGTCACGAAGCAGTGCGAGCAGTACTAGCCCCAGCACCAACAGCTCTGTCACCCTCTAACTGATGAGTCCAGGGGTCACTGGGCCTGGTTTGCCCTGCAACGTCCCACTTTACACTAGTTCTCCCAGGGTAAGTGTTATGGTGCCCCTTTTACTCTCAAGTGTCCCAGTGTACAAGAGAAATTAGATGGTTTCCCCACCAATGACTCAGAGAAAGGAGCTGATCTGCCCAAAGTCACACAGTGACCAAGAAGGGAGTAGAAGGTACTCCTCTTAGCCCCAGACAGTGTGGCCTAGTGGCCAACGATAAGAGCTCCCTCTAGACAATGAGCCTCCAAGACCTGGATTGTAATCTCTGTCCTACTTCATCCTGGATCCCAGCACAGTGCCTGCCTCCTTGACACGGGTGGGAAGTCTCACTGAAGTTCTGTCTCTCCTGGAGGACAAAGAGTGTCCCCAGTTCATGGGCTGAGACCTGCTATGTGCCAGGCACAATGCGGAGTGTTCTGCAAGTCAACATACTTTTTGTGATCTTCAACACCAATCCTGTGAAGTGTAATACTTCACCTTTTTCACAGGGAGCCCCCAAAGGGAGCTGGCAGAGACCCAACTAAACATTCCTGTCTGAGGCGAGGTCAGAAATCTCAGCCCTTGAGGGAAGCTGTGGTCCTCTGTTCCCTCTTGGGCTGCAGGAATCTATGAGGTACTCGGCCAAAGCCTTTCTTAAACCACTTTTAGCACCCAGAAATGTGTTGGGTGTGTGTAATTCCAGAAAAAGCTTCCACCAGTATTATTCCCCAGGTGATTGAGTATCATTGTAAATCCGTCAGGCTCAGAAAATCCTTGAGTGAAGCTCCATGCAACTGACAGATGCAGTCATCATGAGGGCATCTTTTCAATTCCCTCCTGACCAAAAGTTCAGGCCTGGGGATGGAGGGTGGATCCTGCCATGTCTCTACATGTTGCCAGGGTGGCCACCATACTTTCTGCATAGAAATCACTCAGGGGGTGCTGGAGCCCATCACTGTTGTCAGCTCCTCACTGTTTCTCCTCATTCACGTCATCCCAAGCCCTAAGCCTCAACCTAGCTTTCACACTCATGTCAAGAATGTACTTATTTAGTATAATCTGGAAAGCCAGAAATAAAAGGTATTATAAATGCATAATGAAGTGTGTAAGAAATGCTATATTCCACATTTGTACTCAACATAAAGTTGGATATGAACATATCTAGTATAGTTCCTTTATGGAACTTTAGGTGTGATATGTGAATATCCCTACACCTTTGGACACAGACCAGAATAAAAATCTCATGGGGATTTTTATTTTCATAGTGACCCTGTAATGAGATTATCAGCTATTACCACTATAGCTAATTAAATCACTGAAGTATATATTAGAGTTACTGCACAGATATTAAAGAAATCCATGAGATTGTGGAACACTTAACTTTATTTTTAAGTCAGAAGAGAAAAACTGTACAGTAGCCTCATTAACCTATGAAGTAACCTCTACAAAAGTGCTTTTGTTCTCATGGGAAATCTTAACAGCTGAACTCTTAACCAAATCACGTCTAGTTTCTTCTAAGACTAACAAAAATGATACCTAGTTCTTTCCTCCATTTCAGAGTATGTTGATCTTCCAGAGCTTATTTACAAAGAAAACACAATTACCTTTGAGCCTAAAAAAAGATAAAGTAAACTTAAGGCAAATAGTTTTTCTCATTTACCGAAGCAATTTTTTTTTGTCATAAAGTTTTAAAGATACCTTTTTCTTAATGAGAAATGTCTAATGTTATGCACATCAACTTACTGTGTTAATTTGAGATGATAGAGAACCTAGATGTTTTATTTAATTCCATTTTGGCTTTAAAAAATTAGCTTCAAAGTTTAATTCAATAGGAGCTTCAATAATCTATGTGATCTAATGTGAACTAATATACTTTGAGCTATTTCAAAGTACTCAAACACAATGCTGACTCACAAAGTATGGCTGTATTTTTGAAATAATTGTAATTGTGGGACAATAAGTAGGGATAGTATTTCCATTTTCTGTTAATCAGCTTTTTGGGACCATTTGCTGATTGACTTTAACGTTTGGGGAGTTTGTGTCTCCTCAGTAGATTAATAAGATATTTCACCTATAGCACATAAAATATCTATTTTTTTCTATAAAAACTAGAGAATGCAAGGATTTTTCCTGTACTGTGCAAATATTTAGTTTTATAAATTAGGCTCATATCAGTTAAATAGGCATATGTAATTCATTTCTACCATGAGAAAAAACTGTATTTCATTGATTCTAAGACACACATTTTACTATTTATGAAACTGGGATGCTTCCTTTTTTTAAAGATTTATTTATTTATTTGAGGGGGGAGGGGCAGAGGGAGAGAGAGGCTTAAGTAGGCTCCTTGCCCAGCATGGAGCTCGATCTCACAACCCTGAGATCATGGCCTGAGCTGAAACCAAGAGTCGGAAGTTTAACCCCCTCTGCCACCTAGGTGCCCCCTAAATTGGGTTACTTCTTACAATCAATAGCATCTTACAATTATAGTTGGCATCATTTTTTTCTTTTTTAATGATACATAAAATATTGTTTAGATTTCATGAAATATGACAAAAACTTTTTGTGTTAATTTTGCCTTCCTTTTGAAAATAAAATAATCGTGTACATAAAAATTTTCCAATTAGTAAATTTATATTTATAAAAGCATAATTATAGGGCGCCTAGGTAGCTCAGTCAGTTAAATGTCTGCCTTCGGCTCAGGTCATGATCCCAGAGTCCTGTGATCGAGTCCTACATCAGGCTCCTTCCTCACTGGAGAGCCTGCTTCTCCCTCTGCCTGCTGCTCCCTCTGTTTCTGCTTTCTCTCTCTCTCTGGCAATCAACAAATAAAATCTTTAAAAAATAAAAATAAAAGCATAATTATATATTACAAATGAATATGCAAAAGTTAGATACTAAAAAGAAAATCTAGTTTCAGAAGTCTTATTTCATAATACTATCAATTGCTCACACACACACATTTCACTAATTTAGGGAGAAAGGGTATTCCTTTCAATTACAGAATGTTTTTAAAAGATATGTGGCTTTGTTTTATTTAAATATATAGGATAAATTGTAGAACTATCAAAGTGTAGCTGAGTAGTGCTTTTACTGGCCATACTAATGATACATTCTAATGATTCATATGTGAATTAATCTTGGTAAGAGGTTTCTAAACTGTTGAAGAATAGCATGTTTTCCTTGTTTACTTGTTCTATCCATATAACATACATAATAGGTTTTTCAAAAATAATTTATTCAGATTTCCTTAGCGTTTTGTTTTTGTTTTTAAAGTAAGCCCTACACCCAACGTGGGGCTTGAACTCATGGTCGTGAGATCAACAGTCACATGCTCTACAGACTGAGCCAGCCAGGCACCCCAAGATTTCCTTAGTTTTAACCTAATGTCCTTTTTCTGTTCCGGGATCCTATCCAGGAAACCACATTACTTTTAATTTTCATATCTCCTTAGGCTCCTCTTGGCTGTAACAATTTCTTAAAATTTACCCGCATGTGATGATCTTGACAGTTTTGAAGAGTACTGACTGGTTAGGTATTTTGTAGGATGTCCCTCTATAATAATTCTTGTTGTTCATTGTGCATTCCTTGCCTACTGTAACACAAAGCAGATTATGAAAGTGCCACGATTAAAGATACATTATAAGAAATATAAGTATGAGGGGTGCCTGGGTGGCTCAGTTGATTAAGTGTCTGCCTTCAGGTCATGATCTCTGGGTCCTGGAATCAAGTCCCACATCAGGCTCCCTCCTCAATGGGGAGTCTGCTTCTCCCTCTGCCCACCCCCCGCCCCAACTCATGCTCTCTTTCTCTCTCTCTTGCTCTCTCCCAAATAAAAAAAATCTTTAAAAAATAAAAGAAATAAAAGTATGAGAGAGAGAGGTAAATTTTGTTGAGGATCTGGGAAGGCTTCTCATCACAAGTAGAACATAAACTTGATCTTGAAAAAATTAGTTGTGTTTATGGTGGGATAGGGAGAATGAATGTGAGCAATGCAGGTCATATGCTAGTAATAAACTGATATGATTTCAACATGTTTATCAAAGGTGTAATTAGAACTAACAGTGTAAAGTTTGGTAGCAGGCTGAGGATTTTTTTTTTCCCTCCTGACACTAATTGGGTGTTTTATAGTTCTGACACTAACTATCCGAGTTAGACCCTACAGGCTTAAGGGCTCTGTTCCACAAGACTGTCCTCACTTTTGATGCTAGTTGTAGGTATCAGATCCCCACTTCTGTATGGCTTGGTTACAAAGCTGGGGTTTTCCTCACCCAGACCATTACTATTACAGTTTATTAGAAAAGATATGGATGCACAGCCAGATGTAGGGATACATAGGGTGAGGTCCAGAAGAGTCCTGAGCATAGGAACCTCTTTCCCCGTGGAGTTTGGCACCTAACTCCTGGCCCATAGATGTGTTTGCAAATTTGGGAGCTTTCGAAACCCTCATCTTTAAAAATTCTGACAACGGTTTAATCATGTAGGTATGATTGACTGAATCATTGGCCACTGATGATTAACTCAGTCTTTAGCCCCTCTCCCCTCCCCTGAAATTGGGGTGGGGCCAAATGTTCCAAGCTTCTGATCAAAGCAACCAGCCCCTATCCTGAAGCTATCTAGCAGCCCAACAAGAGTCATCTCATTAGAACAATTACCACCAATTTCAAGGTAACCTTGAGGAATAAGATGGAGAATGAGAAGGCATACATAAGTGGAAAAGCAAAAGTGTCAATGTTTGAAGAAGAACAAATAAAAGAAGGGGATTGAAATGCAGAGAGAAATGAGCAGGTCCCCATCCTTTGAGGGAAAAGTTGGAGAAGGAGAATGTACCCCTCAGAGTTCCTGTCATCATCTTATTTGCCAATGCTCTTAAATGACATATGTACGCACAGCTGTCATAAAAAGCAAAGTATTCCAGAACATTGCAAATATTGTTGGGGGATTGTTTAACTTCCTATTTCTAGACTTCTACACTCCAGTTAAGCTAATTTATTCTCATCTTGGGCCCTATTTGACACTTTGAACCTAGATTTGGTTCTAAAATGCCCTCCTTAAGCAGCTAATTTTCAGTCTTTTGGTTCTTTTTGCTGCTATTTCTGTAAATAAGCTCTTACCGTCTTTTGTGGCTGGCAGTTGTCTTTTCTTCTTTCCTCTTGCTACTCATCATTGGATCATTCATTTGTCTCACTAATACTTTTCTGAACAATGTACCCTAACAAATTTAAGATCCAGGACAGCAGAGACCTTAAGTATCTTGGCAATTTTTATATTTCCAGTCCCTGAATAGTCCTGGCACAAATGTCAATAAATATTGGTTGACAAAATGAATCAGTATTATATTGAGCACTGCATACATGATGAAGATAAAAGTTCTGATTCTCAAGCATTTTACAGTAAGAGTGGGAGGACATAATTTATTCAAATAATTACAGTAAAGAATTGTTGAATGAAAGTCAGAGAGGAGAAAATCTTCCACAAATTTGGGACCACAAAAGACTACATCTTCAGTGAAAGGGAATTGGAAATAACCTCACAAGGAGGGGCAGTAAGAAAACTTTTCTGTCTTGACGTTGGCATTGGGTAGGAGAAATAGAAACATTTTTCCTGAGAATTTGTAAACACAAGCCTGACTTCATAGGCTTGCTATATGAATTTACTCTATCTGTGTGGTCCCCAGAAAATCGAACTGAGGGTTTAATTTAAGGTGGTCATGTTTGCAGGGCATTGGTAGGAGTAATACAAATCTTCTGTGAAGGAATACAACCTCAACACAAGCCTCCAAAATTTTCCATGGATAAATTTCCAAAGACCAACAGCTCACAGAGAGCAAGAGCTCACAAGGCACCAGGCGTACGAGTCAGCAGAAACAACTGAGAACAGTACCAGAACCCACTTAGACTCTATCTACTGGAATGGTTAGGTCTAAAAGGCAAACATAGCAAAGTTTAGTTTGTATAGCAAGACTTCTAACTATGAGCAAGGAATAGGAGACTTAAAAAATAAAAGGCCAAGCAGACTTGAAAAGGAATTCAATAGAAGTTTGAAAATAAACTATAGCTATCAATATAGTAATTATAACTGAGTCTCTGTGACCCTTGTCAGAGCAAGGCCATTTGAGGAATGAGGGCAGAATTGAGGAACAGTTGGCTGAAGAGGTAATGGCAGTAAATAAACTGTGCTTATGTTTTCTATTTTTTTCTTTTCTTTTTTTTTTTTTAAAGATTTTATTTATTTATTTGACAGAGAGACAGCCAGTGAGAGGTGGAACACAAGCAGGGGGAGTGGGAGAGGAAGAAGGAGGCTCCCAGAGGATGAGCCTGATGAGGGGCTCGATCCCAGAACGCTGGGATCACGCCCTGAGCCAAAGGCAGACGCTCAACGACTGAGCCACTGAGGTGCCCCTGTGCTTATGTTTTCTGTGCTTTTCTGTATATGTGTGATATTTTACAATTTTAAAATATTAAATAGAAGATAACGAGTGATGAAAAAATAAGAAAAGTGAGTATAGACTATTTCTAGTACCTTCCAGTGATGACGAAACCGCGATGGTGACGCAGAAAGAGGACTCCGTCTGTCATCAGTGTGTGTCATTAATCCCAGATACCAATTCTACCTCCTTCTCTTTGATGGAAAATGGGAGATGGCAGAAAGGGAGGGAGTCTGGGAAGATGAGGGAGAGGGAAAAAAGAATAGGAGTAAGAACCAAAGGCAAAGTGAAGGAGGAAAGGAGGGAGGAAAACCCATATGACTACAGTGAGGGATCCCCTGGTCCCTCTGATAGACTTTGTGGCACTGGAGAAAAATACAATGGGGGAGAGAAATGGGAACTCTGTGAAGCATATCCTATATCAACCAACTTGAAAATTTACATGATATTAAGATTTAACTTTTTCACCGTAAATCATTAATTACACTTAAAAGTTTAGCACTAACCTAATCCCCTAGAGGAACTGGATTTAAACCTAACCAAAATTGACAAGCTCCATTCTGGAAACCTTGAAACATCGCTGCCTCTTAAAAATAAAAAGTATAAAATAGGACATTCAGTTGTCAGCTTGAATTACTTTTCCTTTTTTTACATAGTTAAATCCTCTCAGAGATCCAGGCCTAGGACAAGGGAAGGACACGAAGCCCACTATTGGAGTTCACGGATCTATAGAAACATAATTCATCTTCTTGATTTTGTAGTACTAAGGATTAAACATCTATTCTATCCAACTTCTTTGAATGTAGTTCAAAGTCAGGTAATAGTAAAAAGGCACGAGATGATTTTCAGGCTAATGTAACAGCTATGTTCATTTTAGCTCTTTGCAAAAACGGCAAGTCAAAGCATATTTTATTTCAAATAAAAAATAATAGCATAATTATGTAATTAGAAGCAGTATTTCTCGGGGCGCCTGGGTGGCACAGCGGTTAAGCGTCTGCCTTCACGCTCAGGGCGTGATCCCAGCGTTCTGGGATCGAGCCCCACATCAGGCTCCTCTGCTGTGAGCCTGCTTCTTCCTCTCCCACTACCCCTGCTTGTGTTCCCTCTCTCACTGGCTGTCTCTATCTCTATCGAATAAATAAATAAAATTAAAAAAAAAAAGCAGTATTTCTCAGTTCTAGTGATTGTTCTCTCATCTTATTTTACAAAGTACTTTAGAAAAACCATTGCATTTTCTCCACATTATGCTTCTGTTTGAAAAGTAGCCTGACACTGGAGGAGATCATGCTAAGTGAAATAAGTCAAGCAGAGAAAGACAAATATCATATGATTTCTTTCATCTATGGAACATAAGAACTAGGATGATCGCTCCACATTATGCTTCTGTTTGAAAAGTAGCCTGACACTGGAGGAGATCATGCTAAGTGAAATAAGTCAAGCAGAGAAAGACAAATATCATATGATTTCTTTCATCTATGGAACATAAGAACTAGGATGATCGGTAGAGAAAGAAAGGGATAATTGCATGGTGCACTGGGTGTTATACGCAACTAATGAATCATGGAACTTTACATCGGAAACCGGGGATGTACTGTATGGTGGCTAACATAATATAATAAAAAATCATAAAAAAAAAGGAAAAGTAGCCTGACATTGGGATGTTGTATTCATTTTGACTTATTGTATTGCGAGTATTATAATCCAACCTATACGGGTTTAAAGGGAGGAATGTGAAAGTTCACTGGGCACTAGACTCTGCAGTGCAGAGAGGGAAACTTGGCTTTAGGTGTGGCTTCATTGGGGACCTAGCTATGTTCTTAGGGTCCATCTTTGGAGTCAGCATTCCCTGTTAGGCAACCTCAACCCCACGCTGGCTCCTCTCATCATATGAGAGTATTGTTGAGTCCCAAGACCCATGTTCTTCTCATACCATCAGATCCACCTCCAGCAAATGTCTCCTTATCCCTTCTTGGCTCTGATAACTAATGTCTGCCTCTAGGCCAGAGCTGTGGACAGTGGGATGGGTCTGACTGCCCAGCTTAACTGAATCAGGGTCCACAGCTCTCAGGGTTAGGGCAGGGAATCTTCCCTTCTAAGCAGCATTGCTGAGAATGGGAAAGGAGTGGTTTTTGAATAAAACTGGAAGTACCATTACCCCATATTTTAGTAGGAGGAATGGATGCTCGGTGGCAAAAAAACCCAAAAACCAAAAAACAAAAAACAGTTGGTTGGGCAAATACTGCCAAAGCTGGCTCTAGAAAAAATATTGAAAGAGGTAAAATTCAGTATTTTCATTCATTTTGAGATCTATTTTCAGTTAATATTTTACTCATGCATAGCATAAGATTTCTAAAGTAAGGGTCATTGTTAATGTATATTTGGCTTCAATCTACAATGGCTTATATATTGTCAATCAGTTAAAATCAACGAGCATCAAGGATTAGGTTCTCACTTTGACATGTCAGTGTATTTTGATCCTGAAATTTTAGAAGAAAATAGCATTTCTTTAATGTTAAAATATAATAATATTGATGAAAGTAAAACGTTACTCAATAGAAAAAGCTTTCAATATTCATCAATTCTTATAGATTTTTACTATATTTTCATACTCATTCCTATCCCATAAAATACAAAATAGGTGTTTAAAGTCTAATATCACTGACCAGAATTATAATTTTATATGAACTAGTTTGAAAGATGATAACTATGATAAAAGTATACAAGCATATTTTACTTGTTTGTGTATTTTGATCAAGACAAAATGGCCAATTTCTCCCTTCCCTTTGCCACCCTCTTTTTATTTATTTAGCAATTATTAAGTACCTTCTACATCCCAGGCACTGTTTTAGGAGTTGGAAATATAAGATCAATGCTTTTTTATATTACCCACAATGGAAACCCAATCATACACTCACAATAAATATTTTTTGATAGATTATAATTAGAGAGGAACCATATGTATGTAAATGAATATAAAATTATTATTTACAGTGTTGCAAGGATAATATTCTGGCTTCCAGGAGGAAGAACTAATTTTATTTAGATGCATAAAATCTCAATCTGAAAGAAAACTCTGGAAGTAGAGTTGTGCTCAAGGTTTTCTCCATTACCATCCTTTACTCCTAATGGAAACTGCTCAAACCATTAATTGGTAGAAAGAGGATATGGAACATCTAAACAGGGTTTTCCTGAAATATGGGACAGGTTTGTAATTCAAGGAAAAAATAAGTCTATCCCTGCTATTATTTATTATTCAAGTTTACCCACTAAAATAAAAATTCACATAGGTGAAACCATCTTATATTAATACAAATGAGAAGGCAAATATAGAGTTCTCTCAGTTAATCTACTTTTTCCCCTGGGATACTTGAGGTCACAAAACCAGGGCCTGGGAAAATCAGATTTTAATGAAATTCCTACAAAAAGATGTCTAGAAGCCTTGTTGCTTCAGATGTAGCAAAACAACATCTGATTGGCAAGTGGCCACTTTGGGTTTTCTCCTGCTTGGCCAGAATCCTAAAATTAGTTTTCACAATGTTCTGTCCCCATATAATCCTAGTGCTGTAGACAGGCAGAATTGTGAGGTGGGCTGACTGGATTCTGACTGCCTGGGTTAGAATTCTTGCTCTGCCATATGCTAGGTATGTGGTCTTTCTCTCCATTTCTGTTTCCTCATCTATATGATGAGGATAGTAACAGGACCTACCTCATAAGACTGGTATGAGGATTATGTGATTTAATATATGTAAAGTGCTTAGCATGCCTGGCACGTAGTAAATAGTATATGATTGGTTAAATGCACACTATATGCACACACACACACAGAGTAAATTCTCACATGTTGTATAGTCAAACCGGAATTATGACTTTATATTTCCCTTGTGTGACTATCAAGGAATATTTTATTATTTGACTTAGCTCCTCCTTTGACTGAGGATGATTATGTCTAATCCTTCAAATTTTCACATATACATACACATGAACTTTCTAACTCTTTGACTTAAGATGTCTATCAGAAGTATTATGAGTACTTGTATTAACAGGTGTTTTATAATGTCATATTTGTGTGTGTTCCTCAACAAGTCCACAATAGGTATAAAAATTCACAAGTAGCATGAAAATAAAGGGGAATAAAAGGTCTTATTTCTGGTGACAGCTTCACAGGGTGTTCATTTTTCATTTCTGAACACATATTGGCAAAGTGAATATAAAGACTAGAAGGAAGGTTTTCCACCTGGCTTCAGAGAATAGCCATGCATACTTAGGGAATTCAGGAATGAATGCAGGAAAAATGCTATGAGGCATCTGGGACTCTTGTTCTTCATTATTTGTGAAATATGTGGTGTTTCTTAACCAGGGCAGTACTGTGTCCCTAGAAGGCATTCAAGAATGTGCAGATACCTTAAATTTGCCCAATGTTATTTGTCAATCATACCTCAATACATCTGGAGGAGAAAAGGAATGTGCAGGTGTTACCAGCATTTAATGGGCTTGGAACAGGAATGCTAAATGTCTTGCAAAGAGAGGGAGAGTCCTGCAGAATGAAAAATCAAGATGTTCAAAATGCCAATAGCACCTGGTCTTCCCACACTGATGATCACAAAGAATGCTGTAAGACAAACAGCTGGCCTGGAATGCAAGAGACCTATGCTGTGGACTTGCTTTAACCCCCAGCCAGCTATATGACCTCGAGGGACTGCTGGAATCACTCTGGATTTCAGTTTGATCACTCATAAATATAATGGCAGAATTTAAGAAACAAAACAGATGAACAGAGGAAGGGAAGGAAAAAGAAAATAAGATAAAAACAGAGAGGGAGGCAAACCATAAGAGACTCTTAACAATAGGGAACAGAGGGTTACTGGAGGGGAAGTGGGTGGGGAATGGGGTAAAAGGATGAGGGGAATTAAGGAGGGCACTTGTTGTAATGAGCACTGGGTGTTAAATACAACTGTTATATGCAACTGAACTCTACCTCTGAAACTAATAATACACCATATGTTAACTAACTTGAATTTAAATAAAATCTTTAAAAAAACCCATAATGGCAGAAGTGCCTTTCATCATTACTTGTTGACTTGAAAGTCTAAAGATAGTTACTTTGCTTTTTTGTTTAACAGTAGCTTTTCAGCAAAGTGTTCTCCAGGTGACATATTGATGTGATAATCCATTTGAAGTGACAACTGTGCACAAATATTGTCCTACAAATATTCCATTAAATATTTAAGAAAAATATTTGTTTTAATTGGAGTAAAAAAATTGAACAAACTTGAATTCAATTTTTAATATGAAATTATTATTATTCTCTAATTTAATAGATGTGTACTATATTTCAACTTATTCCTATTCAAGGCCACTATAGAAAGCTGCCTCTAAAAAAGTGAGAGTACATAAAAATTCGATTATAAAAATTCAACTATAATTCAATTATAAATATTATCATATTTTTCTTTTCAGAAATAAATATTAAGTAATGCACATGATAAGAAAAGACCTATTTTATCAATAAAGCTAAAGATCTCCCTTACAGAAACAATTTATTAGCAAACTCTGACCATATTGAGAGTTGATCAGTTTTAGTGTTTGTGTCTTGAACCTAATAAAAACTGTAACTCACCCAAAATTATAAAACTAAAATTGTACCTTCTAATAAAGAGTTAACTAATGCTTAGCATATTTTTCACATTTACATGGTAGCACCTAAACTTTAGTTCTCTCATTTTTATTATATATTTATTTTTATTTTATGACTCTTACTCTATATAAAGTGAACATCTAGTAAATATTGATGTTAAAGTATTGACAAAGAAATCCATTACAATATACTCCACTTTTGCTTTGCTCAAACCCAAGCATAAAGTGTTTCCCACAACGTTTTTCCTCTTAAGAAAAGCAGTTTGTTGTCAATATTGTGCAAGCCCCTGTGTGAAAATGAAGTTGATGTATAGTCCTGAGACCAGTGGAGACCACCTTCCTCGTGAAAATATTTTATCCATTTTGAGTCAGGAGAAGTGCTGTTGAATTGTGCTCTGCACATGGGCATTCAGTCCATTCTGACTGATGCATCTGTCTCCCCTAGCTTTGCAGTTTCTTTTTGTGACCCAGAATAAAATGCATAAAAGCCATTACTGAATAACACTGGCAAACTGCAGATGCAAAATAGATTTCTAAACAAAACAAAACAAAACCCTGAATCTTTGAGCTCTTGATTGGAACAACAACGACAAAATAACAAAGTTAAGTTTTTGTGGCAAATGAACTGAAATAAATAAGATCATTTCTTCACCCTCCAACAGCCTTTTTTATCCATGTTATTGTTTAAATAGATCCTTATTATAAGAGATAAAAGGACATGTGGGAGGGTTTTTTGTTCATTTTGTTTACTTTGTAGGAAAATAAATTACTTTTTATTTGAAATAAGCCTCTTCTTTATAAATCTTTAAAACTCTAACTTCTAAATAATTATGTCTTATATCAAGTTATTGCTAACTGATAATATCAGTCATATCCTTGGCTGGATAAACTAAATGATAATTTTTAAATCTTTTCTCAGGAAACATAAAAAATATATTCTAGTAGTATGTGGCTACCTCAGCTTTCAGAGCACTTTTTATGACAGATATGAACACATGGTCATTCATTCATGTTATGAACTGAATTAATTTTGAAAAGTTAAAAATTCTAGATTTTAAAAATAGTTAACTTTTCCCATTAAAAATGATTGTGTGCTTATTATGAATTTTGGATAATAATGAAAGTAAAAATTAAGAAAAATATATATCACAGCCTCTTTTTTTCCCTTTTTTCTTTTAGAGAGAGAGAGCATGCACATGTGTGAGCAGTGAGTGTGGGGGGCAGATGGGGAGGGAGAGAGAGTATCATAAGCCCAATTTCACAAGCCTGAGATCATGACCTGAGCTGAAATTAAGAGTCAGATCTTAACGGACTAAGCTACCCAGGCATCCCAAAATATATATCACAGCTTCTTAAAGAAAATCATAGTTAACATTTTGTTATATATATGTCTAATGTTACGTTAGATATATTACATGTTAATTAAATACATGTTTTAAAATTAAATTGTATTCATGCAGATTAATTAACATATATTTATGCATAGTTTTAAAATCAAATAGTACTATAAGATTTATAACAGCAATCCCCTCCTTTTCCTAGTCCTGAGCCTTTATCCCCAAGTTTAACAATTATTTTCAACAGTTTTAGGCAGATTCCAATATTGTCTCCATATCCAAAGATGTCCACATCCTAATTCCCAGAACCTGTGAATATGTTACCTTACATGATAAAAGGTATTTTGCTTATGTGATCAAGTTAAGCCTTCTTGAGATGGGAAAACTTCCCTGGGTTATCTGGGTGGACCAAAGATGTAATCACAAGGATCTTTCTATGAAGGAGGCAGGAGGATAGGAGTCAGTAGTAAGAAGTATAACGATAGAAGTATAATGAGAGAGGTTGGAGTGAGGCAAGAAAGTCCAGTTATAGTCCATCTGAGCACCTAGCAAACAGCCAACATCCTCTGCCAGCCAACTGAGTGAGCTTTGACTTCAGCACCCATGAGCCAAAAAATGCAGGTGGCCTCTAGAAGGTGAAAAAGACAAGGACATGGAGTCTCCCTGCACAGCCTCCAGAAGAAACCAGTCCTGCAGTCATCTTGACTTTTGCCCAGTCTAATTGATTTTGGATTTCTACAATAACTATAAGATATTTGTGTTGTTTTAAGCTGCTAAGTCTGTGATAATTTGTTATAGCAGCCTGTTACTTTTTCATAGAACCCTGTTCTTACTTTTTTTTCCCAATGTGCAGATTACATTCTCATTTCTCTGAAAGTATGATTTTTTATAAATTAGGTTTCTTCCTATTCTTGTACATTTTCTCTGAGTTTTGGGGGTCCTCTTTTCTGGTTTGTTTTTCTCATTCCATTGTTTTATTATCTTTGGATAGCTATTTATATTTAACAGTGAAACCCTGAAAAGCTGCGAGGAAGCATTGTCTAAGTGAACAGATTTATCCCTAGGAGAACTTCGGTATGGAGAGGGTAATTGATGGCTACTTCACAGAAAGCTCCCTGTTTCTGTTCCTGTTGCTTCATAATAAGTCACCCTAAAGTTTTGTGGCTTAAAATAATTATTTTATTTTGTTTAATACTTTTGTGGGTCAAGAATTCAAGAGGTTCACCTGGGCAGTTCTCAAATGGGGTGTCTCACACATTTGCAGTCAGATGTCAGTTGAGATTGTTGTTATAACCAGACTCTCCAGGGCTATCGTCGAAGATGGCTCATTCACTTGGCTGGCAGTCAATGCTGGCTGTTGGCTGCATGCTCAGAGGGATAAGAAACTGGATTGTTTACATGTGGCCTTCAGAATACAGCAGTCTCATGTAGTCCAACTTACATGGTGGTTTGCTTCCTCTGGATCCCATAGCAAGCAACACAAGAGAACAAGGTGGTTGCTTCTTGATCTTTTCTGACCAACCTGCAGAAGTCACGCAGTGTTATTCCTCCTCACTCTATAGGTTGAAGCAGTCACATGGCTACCCAAATTTAGGGGGACTGGATATAGACCCAACCATTCAGTTGGAGATTTTGGAACTTAATTATTTATTCTGTTCCATCAATCTGTCTACCTTGCACCATTATAGCAGCTTTGTAATAAATCTTGAAATCAGATGGTGCTAGTTCCCTAAATTTGTTATTTTTCAAAGTTGATTTGGCTATCGTAGGTCCTTTGTATTTTCATAGGAATTTTACAATCAGTTTGCCAACTTTTTTTTTTTTAAGATTTTATTTATTTATTTGACAGAGAGAGACAGCCAGCGAGAGAGGGAACACAAGCAGGGGGAGTGGGAGAGGAAGAAGCAGGCTCCCAGCAGAGCAGGGAAGGCAGATGCTTAACAACTGAGCCACCCAGGCGCCCCTGAGCCACTCAGGTACCCCCAGTTTGCCAACTTCTAGCTGAAGGCAGATGCTTAACAACTGAGCCACCCAGGCGCCCCTGAGCCACTCAGGTACCCCCAGGTTGCCAACTTCTAGCCGAAGGCAGATGCTTAACAACTGAGCCACCCAGGCGCCCCTGAGCCACTCAGGCACCCCCAGTTTGCCAACTTCTAGCCGAAGGCAGATGCTTAACAACTGAGCCACCCAGGCTCCCCTGAGCCACTCAGGCACCCCCCGTTTGCCAACTTCTAAAAACACAAGGAGGGGAAGATTTTGATTCCGATTGCATCAAATCTATAAACCACCTGGGGGAGAATTGACATCTTAACAATACTGAGTCCTCTGGCCCTTGAGCATGGTGTATCTCTCCATTAATTTAGGTCCTCTTTAATTTCATTCTGCAATGTTTTGTTCTTTTTCAGTGTCTAGGTCTTTCACATCTTTTCTCAGATTTACCCTTAAGTATTTCATATTTTTTATGCTGTTGTAAATGTATTGATTCTTAATTTCAATTTCCAATTGTTCATTACTAGTATATAGAAATAGAATTGATTTTGTATATTGATCTTGTGTCCTACAACCTTGCTAAACTCATGTATTAGTACTAGTAGCTTTTTGTAAGTTCCATTGTATTTTTCACATAAACAATCATGTCATTGGTGAATAAAGACAGTTTTACTTCTTCCTTTACAATCTGGATGCCTTTTATTTCTTTTCCTTGACCGATGGCACTGGCTAAATCTTCAGTACCATGTTGAATAGAAGCAGTAAGAGCCAACATTCTTGTCTTACATCTGAGCTTATTTGAAAAGAATTCTTTTACTATGAAGGTATGATATTAGCTGTAAGATTTTATAGATGCCCTTCATCAGGCTGAGGAATTCCCCTTTTCTAGTTTGCTGAGAATTTTTTTTTCATCAGGAATGAAGGTTAGGTTTTGTCAAATGTTTTTACTGAGCCTGTTGAGATTATTGTATGGTTTTTCTTTTCTAGTTTGTTTATATGGCGATTTATATTGAAGGATTTCAAATATTAAAACAATGTTGCACTCCTGAAATAAATTCCATTTAGTCATGACACATTACCCTTTTATATATTGTTGTGTTCAATTTGCTAAAATTTTGTTTGGAATTTTTTCATCTGTTAAAGAGGGATCTTAACCTGTACTTTTCTTTTGTCTTAAATGTCTTTGTCCAGTTTGATATGAGGTTAATGCTGACCTCATAGAATGAAATGGGACATAGTTCTGACTTTTTAGTTTTCTGGAAGAGTTTCTGTAGACTTGATACTATTTCTCCCTTAAACATTTGGTAGAATTCACTGGTGAAGCCAGTGGGTCTGGGGTTTTCTTTGTAGGAAAGTTTTTAACTAGAAATTTAATTTTAAAATAGATACATGGCTATTCATCTTATCCATTTCTTTTTGAGTGAGCTTTGTCAATTTGTGTCTTGCAAGAAATTTTATCTGTGTTGAATTTATTGGCATAAAGTCAATAATGTTCTCATATTTTCCTTTTAATATCTGTAAAATCTCCAAAGATGTAATCCTCTTGTTCCTAATATTGACAATTTGTACTCGCTTTGTTTTTTGTCCTTATTAGTCTGGCTAGAGGTCTGTCAATTTTCTCAATCTTTTAAAAGAGCTGGCTTTTAGTTTTATTGATTTTTTGTATTGTTTTTCTATTTTCTACATCACTGATTTCCACTTTATTATTTTTTTCCTGCTGCTTACGTGGGGTTTAATTTACTCTTCTTTTTCTATTTCCTTAATGTGGAGGCTGAGGTTACTGATTTGAGAACTTTTTGCCTAATACAGGCTGTAAATTTGCCCCTAGCCACTGCTTTAGTGGCATTCCAGAAATTTCAGTGTTTTCAATTTTCATTCCATTTTAAAACTTCCTTATTTCATTTTTGACTTTTCTTTGACTCATGAGTTATTTAGAAGGTTCTAGTTTTCAGATATTTGGGGATTTTGCAGAGATCTTTCTGTTATTGATTTCTAATATAACTCTATTTTGTTCAAATAACATAATTTGTATGAATCAAATCATCTTAACCTTATTGAGACTTGTTTTCTGGCCCAGAATATGGTCTATGGCAAATGTTCAGTGTGTACTTGGAAAGATATATTCTGTTATTGGGCGAGTGTTTTATAAATGTCAATTAAGTTGTTTGAAAGTATTGTTTACATTTTCTGTATCTTTACTGATTTTCTGTCTATTTATTCTGTGAATAATTCAGATAGACATACTGAAATCTCCAATAATAATTCTGGATTTGTCAATTTAGTTATTCACTTCTATCCATTTTTTCTTTGCTTCATGTATATTGAAATTCTGTTATTAGGTACATAAGTGTTTAGGATTATTATCTTATCTTGATAAATTGACCCCATTATCCATAGGAAATTACCTTATTCTATCCCTGGTAATATTCTCAGTTGTTAAATTTGTTTTCTCCGTTATTAATATAGCTACACCAACTTTCTTTTGATTACTGTTAGCATAGTACTTTTTTAAAGATTTATTTATTTATTTTAGAGAGAGAGAAAATATGTATGTGAGTCAGGGGAAAGGGAGAGGGAGAGACAGAATCCTCAAGCAGACTACCGGTTGAGTGTGGAGCTCAACATGTTGCTTGATCCCAGGAGCCTAAGATCATGACCCCAACCAAATCAAGAGTCAGCTGCTTAACCAACTGAGCTGCACAGGCAACCCTAACATAGTACATTTTTTCCATACTTTCACTTTGGAACTGTTTTTGTCTTTGTATTTGAAGTAGGCCTTTTGTATACGGCATATAATTGGATCCTGTTTTTTAAGCCAGTTTTACCATCTGTTTTTTAATTGGTATATTTAGATAATTTCCATTGAATGTATTTATTAATATGGTTGGGTTTAAATATATAATCTTACTATTTGTTTTCTATTTGTCTTTTGCATTTTGCTTACTTTTTTTGCTTTTCTGGATTTGTTTTGATTAATTAGATGTTTTCTGATTCTGTTTTAGCTCATTGCTTGCTTATTAGCTCTAACTCTTTGCTTCTTAGTTTAGTTGTCACTTTAGGGTGCATAGTATGTATTTTTAACTTATCACAGTCTATCTTCAAGTGATATCATACTGCTTGATGTATACAGTAACATTTCAATAGTTTACTTCCGTTTTTCCTCTCCTTATCTTTGCACTTGGTGTTATAATACATTTTACTTTCTTATATGTTATAAGCCACATGTTACAGTATTATTAGTTTTGTTTAATCATAGATTTTAATAGTAAGAAACTTAAACAAAGAGAAAAAAATCATATGTTTATGATAACCATGGTGTTACTATTTCTAATGCTGATTTCTTTCTGTAGATCGTATTTCTATCCAGTATCATTTTCCTTCTGACTGAAAAACTTTTTGTACCATTTCTTATAACTTGAGCTTGTTGCTGTTGAAATCGGTTGGCTTTTACATGTCTGAAAAGTGTTTTGTCTTCATTGTTGAAAGATATTTTGGGAGCCATAGTATTCTGGGTTGACAGTTTTTCCTTTCACTACTTTAAAGATTTTGTTCTACTCTCTTCTCACTTGCATTGTTTCTGATGAAAAACCCAACGTCATCCTTTCCTTTGTTCCTCTGTATGTAATGAAACTTTTTTTCTGGTTGCTAGGAATTCTTTATCACTGGTTTGGAGAAGTTTGATTGTAATGAGCTTTGATATAATCTTCTTCATGTCTCTTGTGCTTGACTTTGTTCAGCTTCTTTGTCTAAAGCTACTATAACATACTGCTTTATTCAGAAGAGGTACTAATGTCAAAAACTCATATAGATGAAATGACAAAAGTTCTGAATGACGCTACAAAATCGTTAACTTCATTAAGTAAAGACCAGTTCATTCCAGAATGTTTTAAAGTTGTGCTATCATTTGGATGAAGATCACATACTTTTCCCCCTGTTACACATAGAAATCCTGTGGCTTAGCTGACAAAGAGTTGCAATGGTATGTTTTAAGCTAGAAAGTGAATAACAGGAGGATTTTCAAGAAGTGGTATAAGCCACATTTTGTCGTATGTTTTGAAGAGGAAGCCTGCAGCAATTAGCTACTGAGGCATTTTTTTCATCACATGAACCAGTTCAACGAGTATTCAGAAGACCCTGGAGAAAGTAGTTTGACTTCAAGTTACAAGATTCTTCAATTTATAACCATCTGGACCTTTAGAAAAATTATATTGCAGCAAGAAATCTTGATATTTGCCCAATTTAAGAGTGAGGAAGGTAGCAAGATTGAAGCTTTATTGAAAACCACCTAGAAGAACCACAGAATAAAATGGAACAGTATTGCCTCTTTCTTTCAATACAAGGTTGAGAGACCCTTTCTCTGCAACTTCTGCTTAGCCTGAGCATCTTACTTTGGAAGAACAGCCAAGACTTCGTGAGCTGCAGTCTGATCATGCAGTCAAGATGAGGTTTACTGATCTGTCTCTGGACAAGTTCTGGATTTCTGTGAAGGAAGAGTACCTTGTCACGCATAGGAAAGCAGCAAACATTTCACTAAAGTTTTCTTCTACTCATTACATATGTGAGCAAGCTTTGACTTGTTTAAGAATCATGAGCAAGAATGAAAACCATCTCATTTTCACTGAAAATGAAATTCTTGCATGCTTATTTCAAGTCTGGTCCAGAACTGGGTAATTGTGCAATAGCAAAACAAGCACAAGTTTTATGTTATTTTATTCTTTATTTCTAGTTTCAAAAATAAGTTTTTATGCATAAGTGGGTATGTAAAAGAGATTTTTAAAAGCTAACATATAATAATTTCATAAATACTAGGCCTATATTTGATTCTAAATATGTTACTCAGGAAGAAAATTAGTTTTTCATAGCTTTGTATAGAACTATCTTAAGGTAAGTGTGCCTAGGAGGCTCTGTCGGTTAGCATCCAACTCCTTTTTGACTTAGGTCATGATCTCAGGGTTGTGAGATCAAGCCCCAAGTAGGGCTCCACGCTCAGTGCAGAGTGTGCTTGAGATTCTCTCTCTCTCTCTCCCTTTGCTCCTCCCCTTGCTCACGCTCTCTCTCTAAATAAACAATAAATAAAATCTTTAAAAAAAACTATATCTTAAGATTTATTTTTATTCATATTCTATTGGCTTTGTAGCTGTACTATTATGTACTCTATTATGGCTTAGTAGCTGCACTAACTGCAATGTCAATAATTTTTATGTTGTAAATAATTACTTACTAAATCAATTTGTAACTTTTATATAAATTAAATCAGCCAAGCCTGTCTTCAGTAAAAACAAATTACTTTTTGGGGGGGGGGGGCTTAAGCCAGCTATTTAACAGAAATTTATAATGTTTGCCTTAGGTTGTTTTTATACTTACAAAAAGGAAAGTAAGATATTAATTTCAAAACAGGTAAACCTAACTTCTTTTTTCAAGAAAATTGGGTAAAAAATCATTTTAGTTTTAAATAGGGAAAATATTACAGCTTACCTTATCAGCTATTTGTAGAGTAGAACTTTAGGATAAACATTTAGGCCTTAGGTGTGGCGGCCCGGAGAATGTGGCTTGCAGACACAGCTACGGGGATGTAACTGGCTCAGGATACTGGGCTCCGAACTCTATCCCCATGCTGGTGCTGAGGCCACACCTCCTGAGAAACGCTCCCAGCCAGTGACTGAGTGCGGCAGGAGTATGAGGCAGGCCCGTTCCTGGACATCCTTAGACTCTCCTGATGGGTGATTTGGGCTCGAAGTCTCCATGACAGCCTCTCTGATCCTTCCTCACACTTTACAGCAATCTAGGACACTTGCACGCCACCTTCCTTCCTTTCTCCTTCACACAAGGTCATCCGGGCTTCGTGGTCTGACGGTCCTCCCAGTCTTCCCAATCTTTTTGTCTCAAAGGTGTTCCCCTAGTAAAATCCTTGCGTGTTTAACCCTGTCTTAGTGTCTTGGTGGACTGGGACTAACACCCTGGATATGATTTTAAAAATCAAGTAGGAAATAAAGATAAAAAGGAAAGCTAAATTTTCCCTGCCTGCATGACCAGCTTATGTTAGAGTTGTTGTCTTTTGTGGGGAGAAAGAATCACAAAAAGATTAGACTAATAATAACTTATCCCCAACTATTGACAATTGTTAATACATTATTATATCTATAACTTACCTATCACATTAACATTCTATGATTTGCAGGTATAAGAATATTTACGTAGGGTACCCTGAGACTTGAAAATTATTTCAAGAATTCCTCCAGGGTAAAAAGATTAAAAACCAATACATGAGGCTGTTTCTGACATGCTTCAACTCAATCTCATTTCGTTCTTTGATCCTCTGGGTGTTGTATTTTATGTTGAGGCTGAAACATTCGTCTCCCAATTTGGAGTTACAAGTAGCTGAGTCCACTTTTTGCTAACACAGAAACTCAACCTAAAGACCATTTCCTGCCTGTTTCCTTTTTTAAAAAAATCATTTATTTATGTATTTATTTATTTGAGAGAGAGTGTGCACATGTGCATATGGGGGAGGGGGCAGAGAGTCTTAAGCAGACTTCTGAGTATGGAGCCTGACGTGGAGTTCGATCTCATGACCCTGAGATCGAGGCCTGAGCCGAAACCAAGAGTAGGATGCTTAACCAACTGTGCCAACCAGGCGCCCCATGCCTGTTTCCTTTTACTTCTTCCTTTATGTGAGTTGTGGGGTCTTTGATAGAGTCTAACTAGATTACAGCTAAAAGGCCAGATTCTAGTCCTAGAGGGATTATAAATTTTTGCAAGATTATTAAGACACAATTCATGTACATGGACAATATGGGACTACTATTTACAGATTTGGGGGAGAAAAATCAGTATTTGGGTATTATACATGGCAAAAATCCCAGTTGCTATAATCAGCTCTCACAATCACAGCCAGGAGAAGTGCAAAGTATAGTATTTAAGAACATTCTGCATTGGAATCAATCTGCTTAAAATCTGTCTCTATCACTGAGTAACTGTATGACCTTTGGCAAATTACATCATTTCTCCAGTTTCCTTATCTACAGAAATAGAAATAATAACACCTACTTAGAAGAATTAAATGCAAAAATACCTGTAATGTGCTTAGCACTACACCTGGTACAGCGTAACCCTTAATAAAGGGTAGCTCTTATCATTAGTGAGAATGATACTGTTATTACCCTAATTGTATTGATTGGTAAACTAGGGCTTAAAGTTGTTGAGTAAGTCCTTCAGTTCATACAGTGGCAGGACAAGATTCTGTGATTTTTTTTTCCCCACCACTGTAACCCTAGTGGGGCGTTGGGGGGGGTATCTCTGTTTATTTAATTCAGACACTTAATGGGTCATGATCACAATAGCCAACACTTAAAAAGCTCTGTATTACATCTAAAAGGATTTCCATAACTCTTGGAACAAACAAAATTTTAGGGATAACAAGGAGAGGAACTAGAGAGAAAAAATATATATACTTTTAAAGAGTTATTTATTTATTTATTTGAGAAATAGAGAGAGAAAGCACAAGAGAGAGGGAGAGAGAGAATCTCAAGCAGACTCCCTGCTGCATGTGGAGCCTGACCTGGCTTGATCCCACAGCCCTGAGATCATGACCTGAGCCGAAATCAAGAGTTGGATGCTTAACCAAATGGGCCACCCAGGTGCCCCCAAGAGAAAAATATTTTGTACTTGCTACTCATTCACCAAAAACAGATGATTATGATAATTGTGAACTCAGTTTTCTGGACATCTAGGTAAGAATTTTTCTCAAAACATATCTGGACTCAGGGATCAGGCTGATGTAATATTACTATTTTCTAAACTGAAACTTAGAGAAGCACTTGTTAGAATTATCTTTTAAAAAGTGTCCAGTTTTATTTCAACTTTATAATGCCCCAGGTTTACTTGTGCTAATGAAAGCCTTTTGGCTACTTAAATAAAACTACTTAAATAAAAATGTTACATCTGCCAATGATGGTAAGATCATCATTAACTAATTTTGTAACTTAAAAAAATTGCCTCCCCTCCCTGTTTCCCCTTCTGATCCAGCATTACTTTAGGATTTATTTCGGTTCATATTTTCAGATTACATCTGCTATCAGCTACAGAAAAATGAAAGGCCCCAAACCTCAAACAATATCCAAACCAGCTATTATATCTTATGAACACATTTTTATAAGCTGACCTTTTTATATTTAGAGTTAGTAGAAAATTGTTTTGACCCAAGGCATCATTTGTTTTAAAAAATGTAACTAGGGGCGCCTGCGTGGCTCAGTCATTAAACATCTGCCTTCAGCTCAGGGCGTGATCCCGGCATTCTGAGATCCCCACATCAAGCTTCTCTGCTGGGAGTCTGCTTCTTCCTCTCCCACTCCCCCTGCTTGTGTTCCCTCTCTCACTAGCTGTCTCTCTCTTTGTCAAATAAATAAATACAATCTTTAAAAAAATAAAATAAAAAAAAATGTATCTAATAAAGACTTTCATAATAAGCATTTAACCTGTGATTACCTCATGCAATTAACATTAATAAAAAAGAAAGATTTTTCCTGATATAAAATAAAATGGTATTTGTTTGGGATCAAGTAATAAAGTTCTTTCATTCAGGAGATCATTAACTGGCTTAACTGAATATGTATCAATGTTACAATGATCAGTGTCTTTTTATAGTGGTTTCTCGACATACCGACACGTTTTAAAAAGTCACCAATGTAACAATAAAATACTTATGGTGAGCTATTGAAAGAAATCTGCAGAGTACCATATTAAGTATTTCCTTCAGAATTTGATTTAGAAATCACTTGTGGACTTAAAATATGGCTTCTCTAAAAATATCTCTTATTATGTACATTCTGTTAGAAAAATATTATGAACAGTTTGGTGACTTTGACAAGTTCCAGTTCCTAAAAACAATATCTTCCAGTAATATCCTAGTGCTGTCAAAGACAATGGTCACCGAAAGATTTCTGTCTTTGCTTATAGCATTACTACTGCATGCAAAATTTCACTGTCTTCCAATTAGGAACATTACTTTTTGAACAGGAATTATAATTGCTTACAAAACACTTTTGAAAAAATAATAATAGCCTTACAATAAAAAGTAATATCCTACTTACCATGAATAATGAAATTAAAGGTTAGTGCAATTGAATTTAATCTAGGTGGGTCTTAAATTAAGACACAGCAGTTTGTCAATGTGTGGTACAAAACAGAATCAAGAAACCAGGTGTAAACTAGTGATCACAAGGAGAATACAGTGCATTTGGGACTCTCACTTGCAGTCATGAATATAACCTTTAGGCATATTGGCCTAAGCTTGTCTCTAACATTATCAATGCTAAGGCTTCTTATGTCTTATTTTTGTTTAGTTTTAATATAATGGCCCAATCAGAAATCCTAAACAAGCTAAAATCTCAACAGAGTTGAGATGGACATTTTAAGATTTGATAATATTTTTAAAGCATTAAGGTTATAATGATACATTCATTTTTCAAGCCCACGTAAAAGGAATATTGAAATCAGGGGCGCCTGGGTGGCTCAGTCGTTGGGCGTCTGCCTTCGGCTCAGGGCGTGATCCCGGAGTTCTGGGATCGAGCCCCACGTCAGGCTCCTCTGCTGGGAGCCTGCTTCTTCCTCTCCCATTCCCCCTGCTTGTGTTCCCTCTCTCACTGGCTGTCTCTCTCCCTGTCGGATAAATAAATAAAATCTTTAAAAAAAAAAGGAATATTGAAATCAATAAATACTAATGTTTATGATTCATTGTGTCTATATGTTAAAAGTGTATAGTTATTTTTAAATAATTTAATTTCACCAAGAGGACTAGACAGAACTTTTCGGCCAAATGAATTTTGTTCTCTAGGATACAAATCTGCTAAAGAAAAAGAAAATTAGCATTTTCAGGAAACTTTCTTCATCACTGAAACAAATGCATGTTGAGTTTTTCTAATTGAAAAATATAGTTTATATTTATAGTTAAATAGAGAGTCTATGAAAATTAGATATTAGATAATGTTATATTAACATACCAATAGCTTATTGGTCTATTTCTCAGGTGCTTGACAATTTTATTTCTAATTAGCATCTTTTCAAAACATAATGATCTTTTAATGTCTTATTTTCTTTTTTTTTATTTTTATTATTTTTATTTTTTTTATTTTTTTTAAATTTTATTTTATTATATTGTGTTAATCACCATACAGTACATCCCCAGATTCC